>NC_069711.1:30914072-31047073 GCF_027358585.1 Pangasianodon hypophthalmus | reverse complement strand
CAGAAAAATAGTTCCATCCATCCATTTTCTGTACCGCTTATCCTACACAGGGTCGCGGGGGAGCCTGGAGCCTCTCCCTGGGAACTCGGGGCACAAGGCAGGAGACACCCTGGACGGGGTGCCAAACCATTGCAGGGCACAATCACACACACACACACACACACACACACATGCACACTCCGGACAATTTGGAAATGCCAATCAACTTACAATGCATGTCTTTGGACTGGAGGAGGAAACCAGAGTACCAGGAGGAAACCCCTAAATCACAGGGAGAACATGCAAACTCCGCACACACAGGGCGGAGGCAGAATTTGAGCCCCCAACCCCTGGGGTTGCAAGGCACCAGTGCTAAACACTAAGCCACCGTGCCCCCAGAAAAATAGTTTACATTCTAAAATGCTCTTTGTTGACTTCTGATTCTTTATAAAGGCATCTGGGTAACATAATGGCAAGAAAAGAAAAAAATGCCACAAAGGCCCTGTGCATTTTCCTACAATCCCTCTGACTTCAGGCACCTGATATGCTTAATTATACAGACTTCACTGAAGTGTACAGGATGGATGTAGGAGCAGCCTGTGGCATCATGCGTGATCTTGTATAGGGCAGCAATGCAGATGAGGATAAAGATGAAGATGTAATCACTGGCATATGAAGGAGTGCAGTCTTTCTTTCTCTCAGTGTGTAGCCTGAGGTGCGTGGAAAAGGAGGGCAGAGGGAGAGAGGACCATATGCAGCCTCACAAGGAAGCTAAACTGGCACTCTGTCTGTGTGTCCTGAAGACATGCCTCATCTGTGCTGCTGGATGTGTATGTGTGTGTGTGTGTGTGTGTGTGTGTATACCATGTGAGCAGATGCACTGAGCGTTTGCCCTCTGTGTGTTCACATGGTTCATAATCTGCCCCACTCACCCCTTCCTCTCTCCTACTCCCACCCCAAACCCCACATTTTCATTTTAACAAACTAATGATATGAACAACCAACATTGACCTTTACAAAGCAGTGATGTTGACTTCTCAATTGTGATTGGCCACACGAGAAGGTGTTGATTAATTTTCCATAACAGCAGCTCTGACAGTTGTCCCGTCTGCAAGGTTTATATCGGTGTGCTCATTCTAATACGTTATCATTTCTATATTAACAGCTAATTCACAGGTTCATAGAAGACACATCACATAACCTAATAATAAACTGATTAAAATATTAAGGAATACGTGGAAAGTCTTCAGGTTGGAAGAGTTTATGCTCACTAACATGATTTAGAACAAGTTTTCTTATCAGCATGAAGAAAAAGTGGCAGAATGACTTTTTATAGCAGCTATAAAGTAAGGGATAACAGGAATTACCTTGTTTCATGAATCTTCCACAACATTAAATGTAACTATAAATAGATAAAGAATACAACACAGTTCTTTAAAGAATAAAAAATTGTAATCATTGATATTTTGAAATGGTGAAGAAATTGAGGTACAGTATATATATATATATTTATATTAATTAGATTTATATTAATACAATATAATATTCTTTTGTCCCTACGTTTGAAGGTTTCACTGGACAAACTGAGCTGTTGATAGAATGTGGCATAAATAGTGGAAATGAATCATTTGGGAGTCAAATTGGTGAACTGATTCAATTGACCTGACTCACTGCAAAGATCCAGAATTCTCACCTCTAATATTTGGCTGAGAATAATGATTAAATGAAGGTGTATATTCAATATTTATGCAAAAATATGATTTGGAGAAAGCACATTTTGGCATGTCGAGGTGTTACAGCAGCGCTCGTTACTCTGAGATTACTCTTTTAGATCCTGGACTCGTACGGAGCTCCACATGTCTCCTCACTGCTGTCAGAGAGTGAAGCTCGCACCTAGCAGGCAGACTGAATTTAAAACCGTCGCCGCTTTCTCCTCGAGGAACTGCGGATTATTTCGAGAGCTAATACCTGTAGAGCTCAAAAGCCTGAGGGATGGGATTACGGCAAACTGGCATTCCTAATGTCTGACACACTAATCACGGTAGAGAGAGAAAGAGAGAGAGAGAGAGACAGACAGACGGAGAGAGACAGATTTCTGAAGTCCTACAACTGCAACCTGCTGAATGACAATGACACATTGTGAGGAAAGGAGGAGCAATTTGTAAAGATCACAGGAGGACAGATGAGGTTTTAACGCTCAGCACAGGTTGTGACGAACCCCTGCTGCAAACTCACACACACACACACACACACACACACAGATATTTTATACATCACGAGATGTATGTCAGTGAGCAGATAATTCTACCTCAATCTGAAGAGCTCGTAAATCTCTTCTGCATCCTGTGAAGATGTAGAGCAGGCTAAAAGGAACACAGTGAAAAGAAAATATGATGGTGTGTGTGTGTGTGATGTTAAGTATAGTGCTTTTGAGTTTTTAAGTCTGTTTAAACACATTGCTTCACTTGCATGTCCACATTTTTTTACCTGATCTCAGGAAAAATTTTGAAGAACTTACTGAGTAAGTATTAGAGAGTTTTTTTTTTGGGTTTAAATAAAGTTGTAAGAAAAAGTTATGAAGTTATGAAGACAGTTATAATCCCTGCCTCGATGTAGACTTTTTTTTTTTGTAGATTTTATTTTTCTAGAATATATATAAATTTTATGTTTTTTAATAAGGTTTAAGGATTTTAATAAGGTTTTTAAAGAAATATAATTTTTAAAAAAATGTTTAAAATAAGTAACATAATTTTAAATTCTTTTCAAAAAACAGTGAAAATGTCGACAATTATCAAATTGTCAACGTTTTTATTTATTAAACAATACATCTTGCTTTTATCTTGTAGTTAAATATATTTTTGAAATTTTAATTTTTTTTAATTTAAATTTTTAATTCATTTATATGTTGAATTTTTTATCCATTTATAGTCACATATAATGTTCTTTAGACACTCTATAGTCATTAAAACCCTTCTAGACACAGACTTAAGATGATGGATGAATGAATATTTGGACAGTCCACACTACTGTTAGTGATTTTGTAAAAATAAAATATGACAGGCTGTGCTGTTATAGGAAAATAATCAACAACAGGTTGGTTTGATGAAATGAAGTTACTGTTACACCAGGACGTTGATTAGTTCACTATAACAGCAGGTCCTGAAGTGTTTTCCTCTTTTAATACTATAGCAATTTGCCAACAATTGCATAGTTTTTATTTTTTAATTGCCAACAAATATATGCATTTTTTATTTCTTACCGAACAACGTCATGGCATGTTTTTTGATTGATTTTTTTTGTTTTTTCTTTTTTTTAAATGTTTTCTTGAAGCTTCCGTTTATACAAGTCACTCTGTAAGTGGTTACTACTGAAATGATAGTGTATTAGAATGCATTAATAGAATCCTTACAGCCCTACTGTCAGAGCTGCTATTATAGAAAATGAATCAACTTTTGACCAATCAGAATTGAGAATTCAACAGTGCTGTGGAATACTACTAGGTAACTATAGATATTTGACCGCAAATGAGTTGACAGGCTGCTTCGCGAGGCTCTAGATATTTTGCTGCCAGTTGCAGTGTTGATATAGTGCTATAATTATAGGGTCTTTTAAAATGTATTCTTATCTCAGGGCTACAATATACTAAGTTGTCCTACACCAATGTTACTAGCTCTATTAGAAGCGTCATTGCAAATGGATAAAAAAAATAGCACTGATAAAAAAAATAGCACTAAGTGTTTCCTTCCTTTCCTTAGCTTTACTAAAAATTTAATTATCACTATCACTAGTTTTTTTTGGAAAATGACTAAGCCTGCTTTAATAGCGGCAATGCACAATGATGATGCTCTAATGATGATGATGATGATGATGATGATAATCAGAAATTAAGCAGGGAACTTGGTGACCCAGACTAAAATCTGGATTGCACTGTATTTTCATCAGATAGATTACATGATTGCATTAACGCACTCATTAGTGCAATATAAAAAGTGATTAAAATACTCATTCTCTTCCTCTCTCTCTCGCTCTCTCTCTCTCTCAATCTCTCTCTCTCTGGCCTAATGCTTGGATGGCATTGGTTGAAATCAATACGGGGCCGCGTGCTGCAGGTCTGACGCCGGGCGGAACCGAGTTTGGTAAATGATTGGAACTTTAATTACGCTGGCCTGTCATGCAGTGTAGCGCTCTGTCACAAAGTCAGCAGCAGGACATGTGCTGCACAAAGGCCATGAAACACACACACACACACACACAGAGTCAGCTGTTATAATAAAAGTTAGCTTGTTTCAATGACAATTTACAACATTAAATGTAACTATAATCAGACAAAAAGTATGATGTTTCATTCTGTAATAAATAAATTGTAATCACTGGACATTCTTTTAGAATATTGGAAAATAATAAATTGGAAAATTGGATAATAATTGGAAAATATTGGAAAATAATCAACTTCTGGGTGGTAACAGTAACCACATCATGCCACCGTGTCATTGATTATTTTCCTATAACAGCATGTCATAATAATAGCATGTTTTATACCTTACTGTATATGGAATTAAGGAAATAATAGGCTACCTGTTAAAACATCTGAGTTATACAAGTTGTTGTAAAGTAATATTAACAACTAAATAACATTAATGACACCATTTTGCCTGTATGTCAGTTGTAAATATGAGTACAACAACCTGCAAAATTCATACATGTCGTAATTGGTATAAAGGTTTTTTTTTAGTTTATTAGTTTATTTATCAGGTAAATTTGATAATTTTTTTATTTGCAGTGTCTTATATTGCAAGAAGTTTTCTGCAAAATAAAATATTACCCATATTCACTTTGCACTTTCGTGTATGTATGTCATTAATGACAGCCTCTTGTTATGTTGTTAATGACAGTCTCATGTTATATCATTAATGACAGTCTCTTATGCCATTACAGAATGTCTTTTTTTTATGTCTTTAATGACAGTGTCTTTTTATGTTGTTAATAACAGTCTCTTGCTATATCGTTAATGACAGTCTCTTGTAAGTCTTGTAAATCTCTTGTTATGTCTTTAATGACAGTCTCATGTCACTAACAAGAGTATCCTGTTATGTTATTAACAACAGTCCCATGTTATGTTGTTAATGACAGTCTTGATTTGTTGTCAATGACAGTTTCTTCTTATCATTGTCATTAATGGCAGTCTGGTGTTATATCATTAATGACAGTCTCCGTTGTATAGTTAATGGCACTCTCTTGTTATGTCGTTAATGACAATCTTTTGAGTGTCAGGATTATATATTAATAGATCCTATAGATCTGGATAGAGATCACTTATGTCATTAACAAAAGTCTGATGTTATGTCATTCATGAAAGTACCCTGTTATATCATTAATGACAGTCACATGTTCTGTTGTTAATGACAGTCTCATTTTGTTATTAATGATAGTCTCTTCTTATTACTTTAATGACAATCTCTTATTATGTCATTAATGACAATCTCTTGTTATTATCATTAATGACAGTCTCTTGATTATCAGGATTATGTATGGATAGAGGTGGAAATGCAACCAAGACACATTTAAACCACATCTAAGCCTTTTTTTATGCATCACATCATAACACACGTGATAAAACTGCAAAAAACTTTTCAAACCTGAAAAGAAAGGAAGTTTGTAGTCTCATAGTGTGTGTCTGGTAAAGTCTGCTAAAGTGTAAAGGAGGACGCTCTGACCTGATAAACGAGCACACAGTGTGTAATTTACAGACAGACACATTAATCTTAAACTGCTTCTAAAAAAAAAAGAAAAGGAAGGAAAGTGTAAATTGCTGAAAAGGAGGAAGTGGGGAAAGTAAAGTTTAATCAGTGAATTATCGCTGAGCTGTCTAGAGAGTTGTTTAGAGAACATTTTCAATAGTGACATTTAAGAAAAATAATAGAACTACTCAGGTAGAAAAGAAAGTGTAATATAGTGTGGTATAACTATATTTATAGCTCAGAGATCCTGAATTCTCAAATCTGATTGTTCAGATATCAGCGCACTCGTTCTGATACATTATCATTTCTATTGTAACATCTTACACAGAGATTGTGGATGCTCCACATAAACTGATTTATAATTCAATACACATAAACTGAATGTGTATAATTGTTAATATGGTGAAGTTCTCTGTGAGGAGATGTTTATTTAACATTTTATGGAAGGAGTCTCTTGTGTCAGTGCTTCGTAACAGTCAGAGGTAAAGCTGTAAATTTTACATCATAGAAAAGATTTTATTTATTTATTTATTTTTTTGGGAACATGACAAGCTGCGTTCTTATTAACTTCAAGAGAGAGAAAAAGTAGAGGCTCGGCATGGTATTGCTGTGTGTAGCTGCTATAATGTGCCGTAAAGTGATAACTTGTTTCACAGACATTCCACAACATTAAATGTAACCAAAAACAGATAAAAAGCACAATGATTTTTTTTATTAATAAATAAAAAAATGTTGGCAAATTGTTATGGTATAAGGGGAATAAAACACCTGTTTTTATTGGAAAAGAATCAACTTCAGGGTTGTAAAAGTACTCCACTTTGTGTCATGCTGCATCACATCGCTCTGCAGTTGAATATATTTGTAGAGCATGCGCCCCATCATGTTTTATTCCTTACATTTCATGTACCAGTCTGAAATGTCTGAAATTTGTAGCAATTCAGAAATAAATGGACAAAATTCTTGGTCACCTAAATTGTACAGTCATTATTGGGTGCTGGATTAATGAGCGTCAACAAACTCTAGAGAGAAATCACAACCAATAATTAGGCTCAAGGGTTAATTCCACCAAATCCACTGATTTGTTTCATCACGTAGGATCACATCCTGTGCTATTGGACTTTCATGGTGAATGTGTAAGGTGCTGTGTGATGAGGCAGGACACAAGAGCATAAACTCAGGGTGACACGCCATCATGGTTCAATGCAGCGGTTAACACACATGCAGGCAAATAAAAAAAGGATAATCCATAATCAAAACGATAACACAACAAACAGAGAACGAAAATAAGGCTCAGTAATGTGCATAAGCATGCAGCAAGACTTTGCAAAAAGACAAAGACAAAGCAAATAAATAAGTATAGTTGTTGGACACAGAACAGGTGCACACATTAGGGAAACAAACCAGTGGTAAGGCAGAGCCAA
Organism: Pangasianodon hypophthalmus; assembly: GCF_027358585.1. NCBI lineage: Eukaryota > Metazoa > Chordata > Actinopteri > Siluriformes > Pangasiidae > Pangasianodon > Pangasianodon hypophthalmus. The sequence continues at coordinate 31,039,935 of NC_069711.1, read as the reverse complement.
ACCAAAACAAAGCTATATGACCATTACATAAATAAAACCAAACAAGAGCAGCACTTGTTATGCTCAGAAGTGCATCACATGCTTGAGAGGGGAATTTGTGACAAAATGTGAATATCAGCTTCCTGTTAGCTGAAGATTTACCGTTAAAAGTGTACAAATAGCGTCATGGATTTTGAGTGCGAGAACCAGAAAACAAATTCAGTCTTTCTCTTTCTCTAATGCACGCTTATAAACTGAGAATCCTACTTATTACAGAAGTAATGAATTCCACTGGAGTCAGTTCAAAGCCCAAGAGCCCTGATGTTAATATAACTAATATCACAAAAAAAAAAAAAACTTAAATGTCAGAAGCAAAGAAAGTTCCTACTTTTTCCTCTAATTCATCCTGATGGCCTGGAAGAACCCGGTCGGCTTTTACGCTTCTCTGTGAGAGAGGAGAACGATGCCTAAATGGAGATTAATTCCAATTTCGTGCTTGCTCAGTACTAAAGCAATTTACGTTCTTTCTCTTAACGATGCCCCTTTCTCTGATTACAATAATGTAATCTAATTGTAATTATGATAGCATCAGATCCAGGCAGAGCTTGACGTGATTGGGGCTCTTCGTTACATTAAAAAATGATTTTTTTGAATAATGATGAAAGGCGCTGTGGAGAATGGGGAAGTATTACTTTTTTATCTGGATTCCTGTTTTTTTGTGCAGCCTGGAGCAGAGAGATGGAGAGACGGAGAGACTGAGATACAGGAAAATGTATAGGAGTGTACAGTCATATTTGCTGCTACAAGACAGAAAATGGACAGAGAGAGATGGGGAGAGAGAGAGAGAGAGAGAGAGAGAAACTTTGTTCCATCTGAAAAGCTTGGCTCATCTGAGCTGATCTCTCCGTCCTCCATGGGTGTGATGTGTTCTCCACCTCACAGGCCTGCTCACTCTCACTCACTTTCAACTGTTTAAAGCTCACCTAAAACTGCAACTTCGCCATTTATTTAGTGAAAGAGAAAGAAAAGAATAGAACGTAGAAAGTCAGAAAAGTTGGCAAGATGCCAAGGAGCTCTCCACAGTTTCCCTCTGCACTCAGCACATGCGCAGAGAGAGAAAGAGAGAGAGAGAGAGAGAGAGACAGAGACAAACAGCAAGACAGAGGCTGAAAAGAGAGAAAACAGAGAGATGAAGAGAGAGACACACACACAGATAAAGAGAGTAACAGTGATAGAGAGAGAGAGAGAGAGACAGAGAGGATAAAACACAAAGAGTCAGAGAGATAGAGACATTTACTGACGAGAGAGGGAGAGAGAGAGAGAGAGAGAGAGACAAGCAGCCCTGCATGACCTTTGCCTTGAGTGATTTAATGTTGTTTATTTATTTTTTCCCTTTTCTCTTTTCTAGTTTTGGCTATTTGGCAGTACTGTAACTGCTGTAACGGTCATGCCAATAAAACTCAATGAATTAAACTAAACTGAATTGAATTGAGAGAGAGAGAGAGAGAGAGAGAGAGAGACAGGATGTTTCTGAAACCCATCTGTTGTGTTAAAGTGAAGCCAGCTCTTTACACACTTCTGAGGAAATCTACTTTTCCGTTTTGGGACAGATGTAGAATTCTGGACTGGATATTATTTGGCTTTCTCACGTGTTCTATCTCATGCACTACACAGGGCACGAGTTAGCGGATTTATCACCGTGTGAAGAGGAAGAGGAAGAGGAAGAGGAAGAGGGAGAGATTTAGGATGAGTTCTGAAGCTTTCCAGCACCGAGGCACCTGGCCTGACCCATTTTCAGCATCCTTTAATAAAAGTGTCTGATATCCTCAGAGCTGCTGATTTGGATTCAGTATTTCCAGACGGGTTGAAGTGACAGTACAGAGTTAAGAACTGTTCTGGGTTCAGTGTATGCTGCAGAGCTGAACTCGCTCTGTGTGAGGAGAAATTTTGCCATGGTTAAGGCTTGGCTGAGGTACGGTAAAGGGTTTACGACAGGAATGACTCGGCTGTACATTCACACACACAACTTCACCTCCATGTGTAGATAACCGAGTTAGCATGCGCATAAATGATCATTGCAGCCGTGTCACTTCAGACCTGTATGCTCTAAACTGGCCGAGTGTGTGAGAGTGTGTTATGTAGAGATTTCACTGCTAGCTACGGTTCCACGGCGAGTGTGTTTTCCACGGCGAGTGTGTTTTCCACAGCATAACATCCTTACACTGATGAGTTTGACTCAGAAAGCACAGAACATTTTCAAGGTGAATTTCTAGTAAATAATTTCATCATTAGGTTCAGCTAAAACACGTGAGGACATGCTGTTACGGGAAAGTAATCAACGATGAGGTGGTGTGAAGCGGCCTGACGTGAAGCGAAGTTAGTTACCACTCTGAGGTTGATGATTTTCCCATAACTGCACAATCTGAAGTGTTTTATTCCATTTAAACCACAGCAATTACACTTTATCAATGAAACAATGACACCTGATACTTTTTTATCCATTTATAGTTACATTTAACATTGTGGAACATCTGCAAAACTGGTTAGACTTACATTATAGCAGCTATAAACAGCCGTTCCCTTAGCAGGCTCTCTTTTTTTTCTCAGATTCGAGCATGTGGTATTATAATAAAATAAGATTCTTATTTACGTGAATCAGTACGTGTCATTCTGAACCAAAAAGCAGGAATCAAATGGATTCAAGACTGTGAAAGCAACTCGTGTACATTCAAAACTACATCCCTTACTTTATTTTAGGAGAGTATGGAACATGTGTATATGTGTGACTTGCTTACACAACAACATTGTCCTAAACGTTCATATTCATCTCAGGAATGTGGCTTCAGGGTGTGTTAATTGTATTTTTAAGCAAAGACACTCGCACTGCATCCATCTGCGCATGCATCTCTTAAACACTCAACTCATTCATGCACAACAGCTCGTAGGCCTTCTGGCCTCTATGTCTGAGTGTATGTCTGAGTGTGTGTGTGTGTGTGTATGTGTGTGTGAGACACACCTGTATGCCTGCTGGCTGCAGCAGAGACATGCAGGATGAGGCAGCCTTCAGTTCATTTGTGTTCTCAGGGCTTCAGCATATTTTAAAAAAAAGTTAAATGAAGAAAAAATAACGGCACACAAGACACAGGCTCACTTTTGTTTTTCAGAGATCGTGAGAGTTCGCGTTTCATGTTTCAGGCCAATGTGAAAAGTGAGAGGTGATGCTAGGATTAAAAGGATTAGCTGAACTCAATTACAACGTAAAAAAAAAAAATCAGTCTGATGCTAAACTACCCATCACTTTTAATTTTCTTCTTCTTTCTTTTAAATGTATATGTTTATTAGCTTTTATGTCAAGGTTACAAAATGGTACACACACCTATAGAGATACATACAGTCCCACCTCAGCAATATATCAACATTTTTTATGAAATTTATTCAAATTCAAATGTTTATTAGAATTTGAATTTATCTAGTCAGAGATAAAGTTGTTCTTTTAAGTTCTCTCATATAGGGAAGTCAGAACAGATCAGTGTGTGCTTTGTAATTTTTTTTGTCTAAGAGAGAAAAAGGAGAGGCTGCTTTAATGTAATAGATGATGGGAATTAACTTGCTTCATATGTTCCACAACATAATCATCATAATTATAACTATAAATGGATAAAAAGTACACTTTGTAAGTCAAAATTGTCATCGTTGGCATATTGCTGCGGTATAAGAAGAATAAAACACTTAGGATACGTGCTATTATAGAAAAGTCAACTTCAAAATGAGCTTCTGGGTGGTAAGAGTAACTCCGTTTCGTGCGAGACCGCATCGCACCAACCTGTCATTGATTATTTTCTTATAACAGCACGTCCTTAAGTGTTTTATTAATATCTTATTTGTCTGATGTTAGGGCAAGTAGCTATGCAGATATATACAGACAGAGACAGACAATGACGACTGAATTCACTGTGCAAGTGGAACTTCGTTGAGCAGGGGGCGGGGCTTTCTAAAGTGATCCCTGTCATGTGATTGGTCAAAAGGCCTCCACGAGCTGTCAGAGCTCTCCGCTGGAGGAAGCTGGGGCGATCTCAACGAGGAGATGAGGGAGAAGAAGAAAATCAATTTCAGTGTCCGAGCTGAGTCGCTGCGGGCTTCCTGAGTGGACGAGCGAGGTGACACACTCCATCAGGAGTGAGAGAGGTGACACACTCCATCAGGAGTGTGAGCGAGCTCAGGGCCTCAGGAACCCCCCCCCCCCCGACCCGCCCCTGGAGCCCCACCTCTCCGCCTCCGGATTAAACCGATTTATCTCTTTCAGCAGACCTCCGTACCGCAGGGACTCGGCCGGGGCGGCGGAGAAAGTTGTTCCGGAGAGAGCGAGAGGAGGGGAAAAAAGTGGCAGAATTCAGGGGTGTAAATGATGAATTACTTTTCATCAAGTGAAAGGAAACACGGAAGGGGAGAGGGAGTGAGGGGAGCGGCAGCCTCTGACCCGACGCCTCACGGCAGCCAATATCTTCATTCAACAAGACAAGCATGAAATTACACAGAAAATGGGATTGTCATGAACGGCCCTTCAAATCTCAGTGTACAGTCATTACCCCAAAAAAGGAAAGAGATCTCATAGGCACATCATGTGGCCTAAGATGGGGGAAGGAGTGTATATATATCCATGTGTGTGTGTGTGTCTGTGTGTGTGTACAGTATATCTTTTAAACAACTATCTAACTCTAAATCTAAATCATGATCACAGGAAAATCTGAAAAAAAAAAAATCGTCACAAGCAGATGCACAACTGCTTGTTTACGAAATAGAGACACGGAGAAACACAATGGATAATGAGCAATCAGATAATAATTAGAAAGCAAAGCGGAGAGAGAGAGAGTGTGAATACAAATCAGCACCATTGCTGAACATGAAAATGTGTGAGGGAAATAAAAGTAGGATGCTACATTTATAAATTTAATTTTTGTTTAAGAAACTAGCTGAATTCATATATATAAATATAATATATTATATATAATATATATATCCACATGTGAAATATGTGAAATATGCCTACTTTGGGTCACTGCTGTTTTGTTCTCTCTCTCTCTCTCTCTCTCTCTCTCTCACACACACACACACACACACATGCTATAACATCACATAGTCTACCCATGCTATTTAATTTCTGTATAATTGTCACATTTTTCTTACAATTGCCATGTTTTGCCCTTGTGGAATTGACCATTTTTTTCTCTTAAATGTCACACAGCCTCTTTTGTTCCACTCTAACCCCCCTGTGTGTCTCTGTGTGTGTGTGTGTGTGTGTGTATGAGTGTGTGAGAGAGAGAGAGAGAGATGAGTGTGTTTTTGTAAAGTGCTGCTGACCGGCTGATTCTCAGGGTCGCGCTTCCTATCGATCCCAAGCAAGAAGACGGGAAATGACATGTCGCAGATTTCTATCCCCATTCACGGCCTGACAAAGAGACGGGAAGTCACGGGCGACACTAGCATTATGCTAATCACCCTTTTTTTGCACAGTTTCACAGTTATTTCTCACAGCATGAACAGGAAAAGTTATAATAAAAAAGAAATGTCAATAAGTTGTATTTTGGATGCTTTTAAATGAAACTAGCCAAGTTTTCTGCATCCTAGCCTGAAATTTCTCTGGGAGATCTGTACTTTTCAAAGAGTGGTGCATTTAAATGCCTCTTTTATTCCTAAACAGCCTTAAGACACTAAGAATGGCTGGATCCACATAATGAGACGGAGCAGACAGATGACACTGTGTGCGCTCCATTAAAGAGGTCATTGAGAAAGCGCAGAAACGCCTCTGTTCCGCCCGTCATGGTCTTGGCCTTCAAAGAAACAAGCATGTGACACCGGCGTGGAGGAAAAGAAGGACTCGCGCTCATTCCCTTCACTTTTCAAAAGAAAGCACTTATAAAACTTCAAAACAAAGGCCACACTCATAGTCATATTTAGAGCACAGAAAGTGTGCTATAAAAAGCTTCCTAAATTTGTTCTGGTATGGTTAACCTGCTGTGCATTATGGGTAGGCACAGCTGGGTCTGTAAACGCTCAGTGGTACATCTGACTCTCAGTACGAGATGCTTGGTTTAGTATGAAGTGGCCTGCATCAAGTCTCGAGAGAAGAGAGTAAGAGTGTTTTGTTCTTTTCGCTTGTGTTTTTCCTGAGGGAAGTATCAGAAGATCTGTTGTTAGACAGACAGACAGACAGACAGACAAATAGATAGATAGATAGATAGATAGACAGATTTACAAATGGAATTTACAAATGGAATTTTATGTTTTGTAGAATAAAATAAATTTGAAAATAGGGGTACCAATGCTTTTTTTTAACCATACAGAAACCATGGAGAGTGCAAGCTTTTGCAATCATCTATAGAGATATCTATCTATCTATCTATCTATCTATCTATCTATCTATCTAGATACTGTAGATAGATAGATAGATAGATAGCCTTCTTCTGACAACAGTGGAACCCGAAGCTCTTCTGCTGTTGTAGCCCATCTGTCTCAAGGTTTGACGTGTTGCACATTCTGAGATGCTTTTCTGCTCATCACGGTTGTAAAGAGTGGTTATTTGAGTTACCGTAGCTTCCTATCAGCCCTAACCAGTCTGGCCCTTCTCCTCTGACCTCTCTCATCAACAAGGGTTTCCTTTTTTCCCAACTGTTTCACACTCGATGTTTTTTGCACCCTTCTATCTTGATTCATGGATGTTCCACAACATGAAACAAAACTACAACATGTTCTTTAATTTCTAAAAAAATGCAATCTTTGATAAATATAAATATAAGAAGAATAAAACACTACGAGATGTCATAAAATAATCCTCTGCTGTTGTAAAATAAAACTTCGTAATCGTAACTCCTCTTTTTGTATCAGGTCACATCGTTCATTATTTTCCTATAAAAGCCTACCCCAAAGTGTTTTCTTCTGTACACATTACACAGAAAACCCAAGCATGGGTTGGTCACACACAGATCAGACACCCCCAATGCAGCATTTATTTAGAGACCTGACCTCAAAAAAAAAAGAGAGAAAGGGAGAGAGGGAGAGAGAGAGAGAGAGAGATTTGATGGTTTGATGAGTTGATTGCTCCCTACTGGATGGAAAGTTAATGATAATTGTTCGTGTGCCCCTTAAAGTGAAAGGAGACATTAAATAAAAGGGAATTGTCCTGCAGAGCTGAGCGGTCATGCTGTCTGGACGACTCTCAGTCGCTTTGTTAATTCCGCCGTGATTAATAATTTCAAAGTTAACCCTGTCCTATGTTGCAATATAGTTGGGAGGAATCTGATTGGCTGTGCTGAGCCAATTACTTTAGTGACATCACTATGCTTTTAAAGTCCTCTGTATAACTAATTTGGGGAATACGTGACAGACAGTACGAGTTGCTTTATGGTTCCGAGAGCTAAAATGAATTGATGTAGAGAGCCATGTTAGCATAGATTTATTAACCATTAGCACTGCTGAGTCCAGGCAGTAAGAGGACTCGGGAGATTTGCTCATTTTAATTTTCCTGATTTGATCACCCGTTCCTTTAAAATGAGGTTGCGTTGTTTGGGTGTGTTTCTTTATTTTATCTAATTGGTTAAGAATTGTTGCACTGTTTTTGTATCTTTACTATTTGGTTGTGGAACATTTTTAAAATGTAAATTCACGACTTGACTGGCCACATACCATTTTCTTTTCGTAAACAGAAGCAGCAAAGTCAATGACTGGTGTGGATCCTAATCCAGCGATTGTATTTTGTTTGATTTCATATAAATGCTAGCATGCCCATAACCCCTACAATTTTGCATAAAACGACGAATTAAATATACACTGTCGTATGGGATAAACATTGGCTTGGCTACACATAAGTACATCTATAATAGCCAAATCAGCCCTAGTGTAATGAGCAGTGAGAGAATGCACATAAACTTGGTATTGTGCTGTACATAAGTATTCACCCCCCTTGGTTTTTTCCACGTCTTGTGCTACAATCTGGAAATGAAATAGCCATAATTGGGATGTAATATGCCATTCATCTTAAAAAAAGGGAAAAAATATCAGTATGCAAAATTATTTACAAATGAATACCTTAGCATCGTGAGTTTTGGTGGATGGCCTCCTCAGGGTGTTCAAAATTTGGAATATTTTTATAACCAAACTCTATAACTGGTACTTTTCCAGAACTTTGTTTTGATATAATTTTGCTACCTATAAAAATTTTGTGTTTGGGTATTTCTGTGACATTTTGTGTTTGGGTTTTTCATGACATATAATTCCAATTACGTACCGCTGTGATCCGACCCCAGCCACTAGGGTTGCACATGATAGTGCCCTCCCAGTGCCGGTCCCAAGCCCGGGTAAAATTGGGGAGGGTTACATCAGGAAGGGCATCCGGCATAAAAACTGTGCGGGCAGATGATCCGATGTGGCGACCCCACAGGAGCAGCTGAAAGAACACCGATTCCAATTACATCCATTTTTTTGTACAGTTCCAGGTTGTAACAGTACAAAATGTGGAAAAGTTCAAGGGGGTGAATACTTATACAGTTGACAAAGAAGCAACACATCCAAAAAATTCCTTGTGAGCGCAGCTTTAGTCTGTATCTGTCTTCCTGAATGAGGAGCTCAGTAAATACTCATGAATTTACTGAGCGCTTAATGAAGTTGCCAAGTTGGACTGCATGGTGCCAACAATTTCTCTGATGGAATATCGAGCAGAGAGAAAAAAAAAAGAAAACCACAAACACACACTTGAGTGAAACTCCTTCTCAGGAGCCAGATCTCCAAAGTAGCACAAAGCTTTCAGACACTCTCTCTCTCTCTCTCTCTCCATCTCTGTCTGTCTGGCATTGTCCTGATGAAGACAGCGCTGTGGGCAGGGGGATTGGCTCGGCTGCCAGCGGTTTTGTTTACCTTCAGCGCAAATGTCCAAGAGGCATTTTGTCGGCATTTCACAAACCCAATCTCTTAATGCTGCTACTGCTGGAGAGTTGGCGTACACGCTGCTTCGGGGACTGTCTCTCAACGACTACATTCACACAGAACGTTTGAAGGGCACTCGCTGTGTTCCACACACACAAACGCACTGTACAATTCTACACTGTCTGCCAATGAGGATACATATAAAACACAACAATACCATGTTGTTGTTGTGCTGTTATAGGAAAATAATCAATGACAGGGTGCGGTGATGTGGCCTGACGCAAAGTGTAGTTACTCTTAGCACCCTGAAGATCATTTTCCAATAATAGCAAGTTTCATTCCTCTTATTCTACAGCATTTTCCCAATGACTTTTATGTATTAAAGAACGACACATCATTCAAGAATGACTGTGAGATTGTGAAACAAGTTACTTCCTATTCTCTGCCAATCCTTTAACAGCCTCTATTTTTTTTCTCTCTTTTTATATTAATAAGGCAAAAAAACAAAACAAAAGCAAAAACACAGCTTGTCATGTTACCTGAAGAGTCCTGAAGTCTTTCATGTAACTTTAAATTTGCAGCTTTACCTCTGACTGTTACAAAGCGCTGACACTGGAGACTCACGTTACTGAGAAACTGGAAACTGTAAATCCTTACGATATACAGTAAAATATAAACATAATAATAATTTTTTGTATTTAACTTTTACATTTTTTTTTTTACATGTATTGTGTCTTGTTTGTATTTTTATATATTTTTGTATTAGACACGATGCAAAATAATGATTAGTTAACAAACTGAACAATATAAGTGTGCAGACAAGCAAAACGGACAATCATAGGTCATCATATCGCTAACTTTGGCTGATTTGGGAAAAAATTTGGCAGTGTTACTGAACAAAGAGGCGTTTGGGAGCTCTAATTAGAGCGCTGAGCCAACAGATGTGACTCAGTGCAATCAGTCAACTCCTACAATGAAGCCTTAACCACTTATCAATGCTGTCTAATGATCATTTCAAATAAATAATCCAAACATGTAGGCAAGGACGTTTTTGGAGACGACTCACAGTCAAGAAATTACATTTTGACTTACATTCTTTTCAGATTGGAGCATTTTTTAAATCTCACCGCGACGATCAGAGCCCTTGTACCTAAGCGCTTGGCAGGACATCATGAGCATATGGTAGGACTAAATGTTGATTATTATCTGCGCTCATATTTCATTTGGACATTGGATAAGTGAGCGAATTTATCATTCTGCAGGTTTCTACTTTCTGTCCGTGGCTGATAATCGGCACCATATGAACACATCACATGTCTTTTACTGAAGTCCAGAGTACAGTAAAGTAGAGTAGAGTAGACTAGAGTAGAGTGGGGTAGAGGAGAGGCCTTGCCACTAATTTCCAGTCTGTCCTTGACTTCTTATGACCAAAAAAAAAAGATTGGTTGCTTCACAGATTTTTGCCTTTGCATGAGATTCCATTCTTCCTATAGCGACTCTTTGACAAGGTTAATTACAACGTATTAGCAAAGACATAGACATATTTCTCTCGCTTGAGCTATGACTGTTTATCATTCCACCGTGCTGACTTAAAGGTTAAACGTACACGCTGTGATTACTCTTAATATTGTCCTATCTAATGTGCTGATCATTGTTCCTACTGATCGGTCTTCTTTCTTTATTATAAATGCTTCGGTGTTGTACAGTAACAACAACAGCAACAATGCGGCCCAGAAAACTTAATTACCAAAACATAATTGATAACACTTATTTACATGTGTACACCCACACACCGATGCCAAGCCCCGTGCCAAGTAATTATTATTTATTCTGTAATTAATTAGTAATAATTATGCCCTACTAGTTAACCTAATGGATTCAAAGCACATTAAATAAACAGAGTTTGTTAATTATATAATTATGCAAAAACAGGCCGGGCTGGGTTGTACTCTGTGTGTGTGTGTGTGTGTGTGTGTGCCTCAAATGCATCCTGTACTCTGTGTGTGTGTGTGTGTGTGTGTTTAATCTGTCATTCTTCCTGTGATCTGTGTCTTCATTCTTGAAGCAGATTAATAAGATTCCCATCATGATGCAAAAAAAGGGCATGCTGTTATAGGAAAATAATCAACAACAGGGTGTGATGCGACATGATGAGAAGTTGATTCACTGTTATGCTCTGAAAATGATTCTTTTCTGATAAGAGCATGTCTTGAAATGTTTCATTCCTCTTTTCCCACAGGAATTTGCCAACAATTTTTTATTAAGTAAAAAAGCATGTTATATGTACAGTCAGGGCCATAAGTATTTGGACAGTTACGTAATTTTGCCTTTGTACACCACCACAATGGATTTGAAATGAAGCAATCAAGATGTGATTGAAGTGTAGACTTTCAGCTTTAATTCAAGGGGTTTAATTCAACAGAAATATTGTTTTTTAGAAAACAACCATTAGTCCCTCCACAGGCTCAAAATAAATGGACAATTGACTGATAAGCAGTTTCATGGCCAGGAGTCACCTGTTTCCTCGTTATTTTATGACAAATTAAGGAAATAAAAGGTCTGGAGTTTGCACTTGGTAGCTGTTCATGGGAACTTTCAATATGCTGTCGAAAGAGGTGTCAATGCAAGTGAAGGAGGCCATCATTAGGCTGAAAAACTAAACAGACTTATCAGAGAGATAGCTTTACCTCTTTAGCTATACCTCTGATTGTTACAAAGTGCTGAGAGTGGAGACTCCTTCCGTAAATAATAAACAAAGCTTTCCTCAGAGAAAGCATTTTTCTTTGTTAATAACAGCATGCTTTTTTAATTGTAAGGCTTAAATTATGTCGAGCATCTATTTTAAAGTCCATGTGAATTAATTGCTGTAGAAACTATAATGTATTAGGAAAAAAGCATTAATATAAACCCGTGATTTGCCTTGTAGTTGGAACTACCGTCAGAGCTGCTGTTAAAATTATAAACACCTTCTGACCAATCAGAATGGAGAATTCGACAGCACTGTAGTATAAAGTGAAATATAATAAATCCAAGGGAATTTATTCATGACACTCGTACACATGAGCACAAATTTGCAACCACACCAAAACACACAGCACGAGATCTCCACCTTGAGCAACAACTCATATTTCCCCCCCTTACACACACACACACACACACACACACACACACACACACACACACACATCCATCAGGCCTGTGCTGCTTGTAGCAGTAGGAAGGGGCATTAGTGCGGCGTTAATGGCGTGAGAGGGGTGAAATGGCCTCTCCTGCTGTACTGCTGAGAGCTCATCAACATTAGCCAGGCGACAGAGAGGAGGGCAGGGTGGCACAGCCAGGCAGGTGTTCATCCGGAGGGCATACTGAGGGCACAGTGATGGCTGAACGATGGAGTCGACCAGATAAAGGCTTGGCGAGGGCGCTGCCCCAACGCGTCCTGTGCCATGTGTCTGATGGCCGTCGGTCACTAAATGGAGCCATAAGCGTCTGTGATTGACAAATTATTTACAGTGTCAAACACCAGGGTCACCGTTTAGCCACAGGGCACTTTATCTGTGCCGGGTGTTTATCTACAGACAGAGGAACTAGGATAGGAACAAAGACGACTAAATAAACGTGGAGAGAAATAAAACCCTTTGGGGGTGTGCTGTTACAGGAAAGTAATCAACAGAGATGTGGCCTGACACAAAGCAGAGTTACTATAACCACCCAGAAGTTGATTATTTTCATATAACACCAAGCATTTTATTCCACTATGTGTTTTAATTGCATAGCAGTTTGCCAACAATTACAATTTTTCATGTATTAAAGAACATCATACTTTTTATACATTTAAAGTTACAGTTTATGTTGTAGGCAGTTCTTTTCCTGCCAGCCTAGTACTATTTTCACTACCATTAGAGGAACTAGTATGTACAGGTAATTAGAAAAAGATGACTAAATAAAGGGAACATTAAAGTATAGAGGAATGAAACACTTTGGTGATGCGTTGTTATAATCAACAATAAGTATCGTAACAATAATCAATAATCGATAAACAATAATCAGTAATCAAGTATAATAACAGTAATCAACAACAGATTGATGTGATGCAACCTGAAGCTGATTATATGCTAACAATTAAATTTTTTTTTTTTTTTTTTTTTTTTTTTTTTTTTTTTTAAAAGAGTACTGATACCGGTACTCTGTACTTTTTCAGCAAGAGATATTAGCGAATCTTAGCTAGCTAATGTTACTATGTTGTTACCTTTGCCAATGGTTCTTACAGTGCATTTATTTTTTTGACTTGGGATTTGTTGACACAACTTCAACTGTTTAAGGTGGGGAAAAAATAAAATTAAATCGACTGAAGATTTGAATGGCAAATTGGTTTTTCAAAGTAGATATAGGATGTAGGTTAAACTAATTCACTTGTAATATCTTACAAAAAGATTAAAAATTAAAAACAGTCTTATACAAAATGAATGAATCTTTAAATGATCCAAAAACACTCTAAAAAGTGATGGCCTTATGTAGCTTTTACATATTAATATAATGTCCATGTTACCACAATACATTAATTTCACAAATGTACATATTTCTATTTAATGGGTTTAATATAAACTTGCTATTATTTACCTATTTACGTTCTGTTGAACTTAAGTGGAAATTCTGCCCTTAATTTAAATACATTGATCTGGGAATGATTTTTTTTTCAGTGTATATTCCTGTAAATTACAAATGTTATGAAAAATTCCCAAATACTAACATCAATGTTTCTTTTTTCATACTCAACACTTTGTTTTGCACTCCATATAGAATATGATGTCCCAAAATTCGACTTCAGACAAGTAAGATATCTCAAAATACTTGAATATTCCTTGTCCTATTTAGAATTTTGAAACTTCCCAGTTCCGTGTTATGAACATAGCATTAGGCTTACTGGTTTGGAGTTTAACCACTGGCTGCCATTCTGAGACGATTTGGTATGGACAGATTGTTTTCCTTTCCCATTTTCCTTTCTACTTTCCCATAACTGTAATAATAGTCGATCTTGTCCAGTGAAGTTGATTGACAGGTTGCTTGACAAACCCGGCAAGGAAGAAGACTTGAAAAAAATGACATGAAATAAACCCTAAATGGAGGGATGTTAGAGAATGTTTAACGTCAGAAGGAAGATTTATACGTACACTTTACACTCATTATGCAGTGTGTGTGCGCATCTTCTGACACAGCTAACGTATATACATTGTTCCAAAAGGAGCAATAATTCTGGATTGGCCTCATTACGAAGTGCCTAATTGCCTTCAGACGATTACATGTTCGGCATGTGAATATACTGGGGACCAATGATGAACTCCGTTCGTTTATTTCATCATTGATAAATAAATTACTGGCTAATTATGAATCTTGGAATGTCTCTGGGACGGAGGAGAACATCAAGACCTGGCACTAAGTGCTCGAGCGTCTCAATTACAGTGCAACGCTGTGACGTTTACCATCATGTGCTCTTGCGCCGAGACAGATCGCAGAGTCTGGTGTGTGTAAATCAGGACTAGACTTCTCTGAGAGAGCATTCAGCAGCTGAGCTATCGCTCTCCCACTCCTCTAATGTTCCCTAATGGCCTAAATCCTAATTGAGTTAAGCATTAATTCAGAGTTGAAGAAGAAAGCATTATGGCAGGGTGATGCTTCCTGTATCGGTATGAAAGCAAGCTTTTGCTGGACATAAATATGTATTTGTGTCTTAGAGCGAGTAGGAGCTATGTATCTTTATGACTGGCATCAGTGATAGAAGAAAATTTAATTTGACCCATTTTGAAATGTTTTAGAATTTATCAAAGAATTTACATGTTTAGTTGATAAAATTCTGTACGTTCATGAATAAATGAACAAACAAAAAAACAAACAAATAAAATCTGATTGTGTGTGAAACATTTATTAAATTTATGTTAAGTTTATACTTAGGTTTAATGTCCAAGAAACATGTTAGTATCTGTTAGCGTTTTTGTTGTAACAACTATACACAGTTGTCTATATTTGTCTAAGAAACACAAATCAGCATGTCATGTTACCAAGAAAGCTACAGCTTTATCTCTGACTGTTATGAAAAGCTGACACTGGAGACTCCTTCCAAAAAAGATTAGATAAACATCTCCTCACATAAACATCACCATATCAGTATTACTATAGAAATGATACTATATTAGATTGAGTGCATCAATGCAAACCTGTGATTCGACTTGCAGCCGGAACTACTGTCAGAGCTGACCAATCAGATTCGAGAATTCAGCAGTGATTGGTGTAACTGAATTCATACCACAACATGACCGAATTCTCAAATCTGACTGGATGTGCATTAT
Organism: Pangasianodon hypophthalmus; assembly: GCF_027358585.1. Classification (NCBI taxonomy): domain Eukaryota; kingdom Metazoa; phylum Chordata; class Actinopteri; order Siluriformes; family Pangasiidae; genus Pangasianodon; species Pangasianodon hypophthalmus. Next base: position 31,024,699 of record NC_069711.1, on the reverse strand, counting down.
TTTTGTAACATATTCCAGATGTAACATGATGAGAGGTTTATATTAATGCACTTATTCTATAGTAACAGCTCATACTCAGAGACTTGTGTACTTATGGTGAACACTCCACATAACCTCCACATAAGACTAATAATAAACACCCACCCGTCTTCCATCCTAAAAAGGGTCACAGGCAAGTGGGGAGTCTATCCCAAGGAATTCGGGGCCCAAGACGGGGGACACCCTGGATGGAGTGCTGACCCATTGCAGGGCACAATCACACACTACGGACAATTTGGAAATGCCAATCAGCCTACAACGCATGTCTTTAGACTGGGAGAGGAAACCAGAGTACCTGGAGGAACCTCCCAAAGCACAGGGAGAACACACAGGGAAGAGGTGGGCTTTGAACCCACAACACCAGAAATGCAAGGCAAACATGCTAACCTGTAAGCCACCATGTCCCACCGAATAATAAACAAATATTGTTTAACAAAGAAAAATGTATAATCGTTGAAGTAGTGAGGTTTTTTGTTGTGACATTTATTTCACATTTATGGAAGACGTCTCGAGTGTCAGAGCTTTGTACCAGTCACGGTGCTTTAGATAGTTTCCAAACAGAAAGTCTTTAAGACAGGAGTTTACGTTTTGCGGCTTCTTGATAAAATAAAAAGCTGCGTTTTTTGTGATAGAGAGAGAAAAGGAGATGCTGTAAGTAAGTAAGTAAGTAAGTAAGTAAGTAGTAACAGGAACTAACTGTTTAATAAATAAAACATTGTAAACATTTGGAAATCACTGTAGATTATTTTTTGCATAACCTCACAGTCTGATGTGTGTTATCCCATACTTAACAAATCTCTCTATATCTATCGTAAAACTGTCGTTTTATCTATTAGGTTAATTTTACAGCTAATGTTATTCTAAATTGATGTCCAAAGGAATGCGAAAAGCCCAGAGATGAGCGTGATGTCAAGAAACGTGTCTCAGTCCATACTCAAAATACGACAAGTCATTTCTGCCTGTGTAATTGAATTTTCTTCGGGGGTGGCAGCCTTGTCTGAGCGATTTCCTCAAGACACGACGTGTCAGTATTGTAAGACGACACTGTAGATACCGTGAGAGGACAATTTACGTCACAGGGTTCCAGCTCACCTCTTAGAAGCAACAACTTTCTAGGCAACTCATGCCTAATAAACGGGCGTGAACACAGGATTTTTGCTCTCGTCGCTTTAATAAAGCATGAGGAGAATAAAGTCCCCAAAGCTGAGCGACTGTCACCTTCAGCCCACGTCCCTGTCATTTATTCAGCAGCACCAGGTCATTAAATTCGCATTAGGCCAGTGTGGCACTCTCGAGACCCTCACACACACCTATGACCGCTGGCCGACGATGGCACGGCTGCTGTATCAGAGCTGGGGATCATTAGGGTGTGTGATGGATTTGAGCGTATGTGTGTGTGTGTGTAAGTGCAGGGGCAGGTCCCCAGCCGTCCCCAGAGAGACAACGCTGGCAGAGAGAAGTTTGAGAAGTATAGCATAAGTGGCATTACCTTCCTCTTGTGTTTGAATCATTTATTTAAAACCCAATCGTTTCACATCATGCTGACACACACACACACACACACACACACACACACACACACACACACACACTCCCTCATGTCGTGTTCGATGTCTTCACAGCAGAGTCGTCAGGAGAGAGACAATTACCGCATTGGCTGAGCCGAAGGGACCGCCAATGACCTTCGTCGTATGCGTGTGTGTGCATGTGTGTGTGTGTGTGTGTGTGTGTGTGTGTGTGTGTGTATTTGGATATGTATGCGTCCTTCATTGCTCTCCATTTGTCTGAATATTGTTGTTTATGAGAATGGTGTGTTTTTATTGGTCAATCCGGGTGGACAGATGCTGCGCTTGGCCGCTGCCCAGAGCTCCACTGTCCGCTGTACCTGAGGGCAAACGGTCACACGATCAGCTCACGCGGCCTGCTGGAGCTCATTGGAGACGTGACAAGTCAATTCACTCAGTACGTCATATTAAATGAGTGTGTGTTTGAAGGCCTGTGTGTGTGATAGAGTGTGCAATTCAGTGTGATGGGTGCGATAGAGAAGCAAAGGCAAAGGCAAACAGCAGTCATCTGCATTATTGCGATGGGCTTTTTTCCCCCTTCTAATTAGCTTGTTTGTTGGTGCAGTAGAGCTGTGTGTGTGTCTGTGTGTCTGTGTGTGTGTTTGAGCGCCTCTGTTAAATCTGCAAAATTTTAAATCTGTTAAAACTTAAATTAGAATACTTATATATTTTTAGGTGATAAAATATTACAAAGGTGCAATATATTCACAAACTAATACATTATGCATATTCCCAGCTCACACAGAACGTTATCAGAACATTCACTAATTTCTAATGTACGTAACAGAAGGTTACGAAGTTTATGCTGTAACAATACACAAATAATAATGAAGACATGATGCAATAATGATTTGATTGACATTAATCTCACAGTGTTTCCACTCAGACATAAATCAACATATTGGAATGTTTTGTGTTAACGATCCTACAACTAAAAATGTTGCAGCAACATTGTATGAATGTTCCTACGTTTATTCATACAACATTGTAGCTTATGGTTAAATAAAATTGTTCTCTGAACACCTAGAAAACCTGACTGGGTGAACAATCTAAGAACCTAAAGTTTCTGGAATGGTAACCTTAAAAATGTTCTGATAAGAGTGTAATATTTAAAAAAAATCACAATATAAAAAATTGACATTTGAGGAAAGTTGTTTTTTTTTTTTCTCTAAAATCATAGCAGGTATAAAGTCTAATCATCCAAAGAACACTTAAGGAACCCTTGAGGAGCTTCTTAAGGAAGCTCAGAACCATTTAGCCATCCAAAGAACCCTTGAGGAACCGCTTTTCCAATGGTGTAATCAGAAAGTGCAGAAAGTTCACAATGTTTTATCTGGTATCGTGACAGAAGAGCTCATCTTTCACAAAAGGTTCCAACTTCTTTAGAACATTTAGAACCATTTAATCACCCAAATAATCCTTGAGGAACCATTTTTTAAGACCATAATCAGAGAGTACAATTATAGTAGGTCTAAAGCATTCTATAATTGCTATATAATTGCTTTGGAAACCTTTGTTATATCTGCAATCTAGCCCAAAAAGTTTCTCTATCACAAAAGGTCCCACATAGAACTTAAGAAGATTAGAACCATTTAACCTTCCAGAGAACCCATGAGGAACCAGAGTATAATCAAAGAGCACAATGTTATTAGAAGTGAAGAATACTTTAATTGGTCTCTTTTTGGGAAAGGTTGAATGTTCTATGTAGAATCTACACCAAAGGGTTCTTCTTTTACAAAAGGTTCCAAATAGAACGTATTTAAGAAGCGTACAAGCATTTAACCACCCAAAAAACCCTTGAGGAACCCTGGTTTGAAGAATGTAATCAGCAAGTACAATCATGGTTGGTCCAAAGGTTTCTTTAATTGGTCTATCAGTGAGGAAACCTTTAATGTTGTATCAAAAATCAGGACCAAACAGTTCTTTTTTCACAAAAGATTCCAAATAGAACTTTATTTTAGGAAGCTTAGAACTATTTAATCATCCAAAAAACCCTTGAGAAACCAGTTTACGTCTAAGGGTTCTTTTAGGTCTAAAGGATTCTTTAAAATTGGTCTCTGTGTGGGAAGATTGAATGCTCTCTCTATATAAAATGGTCCTCTTTCACAAAAGGTTCCAAATAGAAGTTGGGACACTTGGAACCATTTAACCACCCAAGGAACCCACAAGGAACCCACAAGGAACCCATTTATTAATCATATAGCTAAGTGCATGAGAGCTACCAGCAAGGGTTAAGATGGTAAAGCTAGGGCTTTACCATCTTCGTATCAAAAGGGACAGAAAAAGAAAAGGAAAATCCAAAACAAATCAGAATTACTAAGTTTTAATTAAGGATATTCTCCCAGGGATATTTAACTAGCAAGAGAGACATCATACAGTTGTTCAGTCTTTTACCTCCGTCTATTGAAGACATGTAGTAAAAACAAGCCCCCATCCATAGTAAGATGCAACATATATTAGCGTTCGTTCTTGACTCTCTTGCATGCGTAATGACAGAGTTAATGATGTGGTGTCTTGCTGTGGTGATTCTCATTCGAATATTCAGACGCAACTCTGAAATGTTGATGTATGTTCAACCTGAACTCACCAGATATTACCCTCCATATACACACACTTCAGTTTCTACATGTCTTTTTGTTCTTTTTTTAATCTTGTTTTTCCATAGCTATGGTTAAGCTCGCAGATAATACGTTGTAAAATCTTACTTAAGACTTCAACAGACAAAATAAATAGATAGGTGACAGTAATCAATGGCAAATTGGGAGATCATGACACTAACTGACAAAAAAAAAAATCTTCATTTTCCTTTGCTGGGAGCTCAAAAAAAAACAAGCCATATATAGAAAACCAAAAAAAGAAAAAATCTTGAAATATATATAGAAAAAATATAGGAACCCAAGAAAACTAAGACGAGGTGTTTGTGAAAGTCCAGGTTATATATGGTGTGTAGGTGTGTAATGAGCAACAGATGAGTTCAATCAGAAGAGTGGGTGATTAGCAGGTGACTGATCATGTGATTAGCTTTTTCCAGCCATGTTGGTTTGTAGAGGTGAGTTCTGGGAAATGGAGTTTGCAATTCGGCCGTGACGTGACACTGGGGATTATAATATAATGCCATGGCAGCGGCACTGCGTCCCAGCTTCATAGTAGATTCTGATCTTTCAAACTTTCCTGCTCTTTCAATTATAATAAACAGTTTCCTGATTTTGAAAGTAACTTAGCTTGCTTACTCAGTCAAGTTTGAGAAAAAGCTCCACAGGACATCTGGTTGAGAATGATTATGAAACTCGAGTGATGTAACGGAGGTTGAGGAAGTGTAGAAGTTCATGAGTTGTGTAACAGTAAAGTCCTGTTCTGCATGTTGCTATTCGTTTTTATATTTTGCGAAAGAAAATGACTTTTTTTTCCAGTGTTTGTAAGGGAATGGTGGTAGGGTTCAAATTTAATGAACAGATTTGAAAATGTCTGTGTTTGCTTTAATTTAAAAGGACTTTTAATATAATATTTGGAAAAGATATGGTTATATGATATGGCTATTTGTTCAGAGACATTTTTGAATTATTTTCACCAAAGAAAAAACTGTTAAACCTTCTGTAAATTTTTTTTCCTTCTTCTGATTGATACAACATACAATGTCCACTTAACAGTCTAGCCTAGTCTTACAGACGAAAACGTTCACATGCAACATTTGCCTCATTTTTAATCATATTGAGCATAGCCCAATTCACGCGTAAGGGTTGTGCTTTTCATGACATATGATTAGATTTCTTGGTTCAAAACGTCTCCTCTTCTCTGCAAACACAGTTGGACTTGCAAGTCACATGGTAACATGGTAAACTTTATGTATGAAGAAGGCTACACTCAATATTTTTTAAAAAAAGAGGTCAAATTATTTGTCATTTATTGATTTTATTCAAGCAGCGTAGAAGTGGGTGTGGCTAAATTACAAAGAGCATTCGAGTGGATGTTAGAACATTGAACAGCCTTAACTTAGTCACTATTATTATTTATAATTCTTTATAATGATCTCTTTGTATTTCAGTGTTTAGCATTATAGATGTTCTATTTTGCAGAACACTAAAACAGAGAGATAGATAGAGAGAGAGAGAGGGAAAGGGGGGGCAATGTATTTATATTTGTCTCTAATATGAATAAAGTAATCAGAAAAGGTATGAACACAAACCCTGCCCCTTTTCATATTTTGTTAAGAATTCTGATATGAGTTCTGCAAGTTGTTACAGATTTGATTGAGTGAGACAACAGAGGGACAGAGACGAACAGAGAGAGACAGAGAGAGAGAGACAGAGAGGGACAGAGACGAACAGAGAGAGACAGAGAGGGACAGAGACGAACAGAGACGAACAGAGAGAGACAGAGAGGAACAGAGAGGGACAGAGAGAGGCAGAGAGAGAGACAGAGAGGAACAGAGGGGGACAGAGAGGGATGAGAAGGGACAGAGAGGGACTCAGAGAGACAGAGAAAGACAGAGAGGGACAGAGAGGAACAGAGAGACAGAGAGGGACAGAGAGAGAGACAGAAAGGAACAGAGAGAGACAGAGAGGGGCAGAGAGAGACAGAGAGGGACAGAGAGGAACAGAGAGGGACAGAGAGGAACAGAGAGGGGCAGAGAGAGCCAGAGAAGAACAGAGAGGGACAGAGAGAGACAGAGAAAGACATAGAGGGCCAGAGAGTAACAGAGAGACAGAGAGGGACAGAGAGGGGCAGAGAGGAACAGAGAGGGGCAGAGAGGGACAGAGAGGGGCAGAGAGAGAGACAGAGAGGGACAGAGAGGGACAGAGAGGAACAGAGAGAGACAGAGAGGGACAGAGAGGGGCAGAGAGAGAGACAGAGAGGGACAGAGAGGGACAGAGAGGAACAGAGAGAGACAGAGAGGGACAGAGAGGGGCAGAGAGAGACAGAGAGGAACAGAGAGGAACAGAGAGGGACAGAGAGGAACAGAGAGGGACAGAGAGGGGCAGAGAGGGGCCGAGAGGAACAGAGAGGGGCAGAGAGGGACAGAGAGAGACAGAGAGGGACAGAGAGGGACTGAGAGGGACAGAGAGGGGCAGAGAGAGACAGAGAGGGACAGAGAGGAACAGAGAGGAACAGAGAGAGACAGAGAGGGACAGAGAGGGACAGAGAGAGACAGAGAGGAACAGAGAGAGACAGAGAGGGACAGAGAGGGGCAGAGAGGGACAGAGAGGGACAGAGAGGGACAGAGAGGGACAGAGAGGGACCGAGAGGAACAGAGAGGGGCAGAGAGAGACAGAGAGGGACAGAGAGGGACAGAGAGAGACAGAGAAAGACAGAGAGGGACAGAGAGAGAGACAGAGAGGGACAGAGAGAGACAGAGAGGAACAGAGAAGAACAGAGAGGGACAGAGAGGAACAGAGAGGGACAGAGAGGGACTGAGAGAGACAGAGAGGGACAGAGAGAGGCAGAGAGGGACTGAGAGGAACAGAGAGGGGCAGAGAGGGACAGAGAGAGACAGAGAGGGACAGAGAGGGACTGAGAGGGACAGAGAGAGACAGAGAATTGGAGAGAAACCTGAGTCATCAAATGATGCGTTGATTTTCAGGTTGAATGTTGAATGTGAGGTGATGGTAACTGTTATTGTGGCTCTTGAGAGAGACAGAGGTAATGAAATGGGACTGGCGTGGGACTGGCGTGGGACTGGCGTGGGCTCGGTAATGACCCAGGGTCCCGCTGTATCGACTGCGGCTGTTCGATGGCTCTCTGGATAGACGGGAACACGAGTTTGAGTTTTCTATTGAGTTACAATGACACATGCTCCCTAAGAGAGCTGCACTAATGCATGCTGTAAATCTAAACGGATTCTCTCTCTCTCTCTCTCTCTCTCTCTCTCTCTGTCTTTGAGTGTGTTTGCTTGCTATGATAAAGAAAATGAAGGAAAAGTGTAGCAAAGAAATTATGGTGGAAGAACAAAGGTGTATGGGAAAGAAAAAAGAGGGAGAGGGCAGAGAGAAAGAGGAAACAATGATGAGAAATACACGTGAAAAAGGAAAGAGAGGAAGAAAGAAGGGGAAATAGGCAGTCAGGGAACCAGTCGAAAGCTAAATAAGAAACAGGAGGGAAACAATGGAAGTAAAAGAAGTGAGAAGTGAGAAGGAAGGAAAAGAAGGTGGAAGATAAAAGGACAAAAGAAATGAAATGAGGAAGGAAGAAAGTAAGAAAGCAGAATTGAAGATGAAAAAAATGGAGGAAAGAAAAGAGAGCGGGGAAAGATATGACAAGGAAGAAAGGAAAAGGAAAGGAAATGAAAAGATGAAAAGAGAAGGAAGGAAGGTAGAAAGGACGGAAGGAAGGAAGGATTGTAAGAAAATGATAGGGAATGAATAGAAGAAAAGGAGATGAACAGAAGAGGAAGAAGGAAAATGGATATAGAGAAAAGAGGAAACAATGAAAAAGGAAAGAAAAAGGAAACAATAAGGAAGGTTAAAAAAAAGGTAAGAAATGAGAGGGAGGGAAGAGAGGATTGAAGATAAAACAAGGAAGGAAGTGAGGAGGAAAGAAAAGAGAATAAAGAAATGAAGATGGAAGGAAGGAAGGAAGAATGAAAAAAAGAAGAAGTATAAGAGAGGGAATGAAGATATGGGAAAGGAAAGACTAAGAAAGACATGAGAAGAAAGAAAAATAGTAAAAAGGGAAGGAATAGAGGAAGGAAAAATAGTGAAGGAAGGAATAGAGATAAAAGGAAAAGGAACTGACAAAAAATAAAAAAATAAAAAGAGAGGAAAAAAGGTAAAGTGCAAGTAAAGAGAGATGGGAGGAAATGTAAGATACTTGTCTTGTGTGTGTGTGTGTGTGTGTCTCTGTGTGTGTGTGTGTGTGTGTCTGTGTGTGTTGACAGGTCTAGGTCTGTTCATTGCTTTCTGCTCCATGCATTAAACACACACTGGGAATAAGAATGACAGATCTCTCCCATCATGTACCTATCTCTCTCTCTCTCTCTCTCTCTCTCTCTCTCTCTCTCTCTCTCTCTGCACGGGCTGGAAATGGCTTCATTAAAGCAGAAGCACGGCCGTAGGGAGCGTCTAAAGCATGCAGCTCTTCCTAATCTGCTATTTATGATGGCCTAAATGTAGCTGGATGAAAGTTTAACGTGTGACGGCAGGTATGCAGCAGAATGTCCATTAGAAAAGATGAAAGGAGGATGCGGTTCCCCAGGCAACATGATGATGTTGGCACGGCGACAGCAAGTCAAATAAAATGTCATGCTTTTATACCTCCTTCAATGTTCCCAGTTTAACAATGAATGCTCCTTTGGTTTAACAGCAATACCAGTAGTGGATGTTTATCAACAACTGATGAGATCTCGTTTTCAGATTAATTATTAACAATGTGTGAATGCAAATAGAGGGAAAAAAAAACACACCACACGCTCGAGGATCCTCCTGATGCACAAGTGGGAGGGAATAAAAGACGTGATGGACGAATTTAAATGACCATTTTGAGTAATATTTACAAAAGCAGACATTTTAAAGACTTCTATTTCATTCTGTTACTATTTTTGTATTTTACAATATCAAGCACACATCTGATTTTTTGTAATCATGATTTTATCTGGGAGTGAGTAAGAAAAAAAAAAGAGACGTAATTAAGTGAGTGAGTGAGTGAGTGAGTGACTGTGAGAATGAGGGCGTGACTGAGTAATTGAATGAGTATCTGAGTGGGTGAGTGAATGAGTGACCGAGTGAGTGAGTGACTGAGTAATTAAATGAGTAAGTAACTGAGTGAGTAATTAATTGAGTGAGTGAGTGAGTGAATGAGTAATTAAATGAGTAAGTAACTGAGTGAGTAATTAATTGAGTGAGTGAGTGAGTGAGTGAATGAGTAATTAAATGAGTAAGTAACTGAGTGAGTAATTAATTGAGTGAGTGAGTGAGAGAGTGAATGAGTAATTAAATGAGTAAGTAACTGAGTGAGTAATTAATTGAGTGAGTGAGTGAGTGAATGAGTAATTAAATGAGTAAGTAACTGAGTGAGTAATTAATTGAGTGAGTGAGTGAGTGAGTGAATGAGCGAGTAACTGTGTAACTGAGTGGATGAGTGACTGAGTAATTAATTGCATGAGTGAGTGAATGAGTAAGCAATTGAGTGAGTAATTGAGTGAATGAGTGAGTCAGTGAGTAATTTATTGAGAGAGTGAATGAGTAATTAAGTGAGTAAGGAAGTAATTAAATGAGAGAGTGAGTAATTTACTGCGTGAACTAGTAATTGAGTGAGTGAGTGAATGAGTAATTCAGTGAGGGAGTGAATAATTGTGTGAGGGAGTGAGTAACTGAGCGAGGGAGGGAGTGAGTGAATGAGTAATTGAGTGAAAGAGGGAGTAACTGACTGTGCAAGTGAGTGAGTGACTGGGTAATTAATTGAGTGACCGAGTGAGTGAGTGAGTGAGTGACTGGGTAATTAATTGAGTGAGTGAGTGACTGGGTAATTAATTGAGTGAGTGAGTGAGTGAGTGTGTGAGTGACTGGGTAATTAATTGAGTGTGTAAGTGAGTGACCGAGTGAGTGTGTGAGTGACTGAGTGAGTGACTGGGTAATTAATTAATTGAGTGAATGAGTGAGTGAGTGAGTGAGTGACTGGGTAATTAATTGAATGAATGAGTGAGTGAGTGAGTGACTGGGTAATTAATTGAGTGAATGAGTGAGTGAGTGAGTGAGTGAGTGACTGGGTAATTAATTGAATGAATGAGTGAGTGAGTGAGTGACTGGGTAATTAATTGAGTGAATGAGTGAGTGAGTGAGTGAGTGAGTGACTGGGTAATTAATTGAGTGAGTGAGTGAGTGGCTGAGTGAGCAATTAAGTGAGTGAGTCAGTGAATAATTGATTGAGTGAGTGAATGAGTAAATGAGTGCTTAAGGAAGTAATTGAGTGAGTGAGTAATTTACTGTGTGAATGAGTGAGTAATTGAGTGAATGAGTAATTGAGTGATGGAATGAGTAACTGAGTGAATGAGGGAGTAAATGACTGTGCTAGTGGGTGAGTGAGTGAGCGTCTGAGTAATTAACTGAGTGAGTGAGTGACTGAGTGAGCAATTAAGTGAGTGAGTAAATGAGTGAGTGAGTAAGGGAGTAATTGAGTGAGTGAGTGAGTGAGTGAGTAAGTGAATGAGTAATTGAGTGAATGAGGGAGTAATTGACTATGTGAGTGAGTGAATGACTGAGTGAGTAATTCAGTGAGTGAGTGACTGAGTAATTGAGTAAGTGAGTGAGCAAGTAATTGAGTGAGTGAGTGAGTGACCGAGTGAGTGAGTGAGTGAGTGAATATTTGTCAGTGAATGAGAGAGTGAGTAAATTATTTACTGAATGAGTGAGTAATTGAATGAGTGAGTGAATAGACAAGTAACTGAAAAGAAGGGAATGAATGTTTCAGTGAATGAGTGAGAGGGAGTGAGACTGAATGACTATGTTTATAAATGTAGAGTGAGTGAAAGAATAAGTGAATGAGTGAAATTGTTAGTGAATGAATGAATAACTGGGACTGAATGAATAAGTGTATAAGATTGTAAGACTGAGTTAGACGAGTGGATGAATGAGAATAAGTAAAAAAGGGTGAGAGTGAATGAATAAGTGAGTGAATGTCTAAGTGAATGAGTGAGAGGAAATGTGGGAGTAAATAAGTGAGCAAGAGTATGTGTTGAGTGGATAAGTAAAGGAATGAGAGGGAGTGAGAGTGAATGAGTGAGTGATTGAATACTTTAATATGTTACATATGTAAAGGTATAAAATGAATATTTTTAGCATTATAGCATTGTCCTGTCCTGTACCTGAATGTAATTCGGTCTAAGAGTGTGTGTAAGAGTGAAATGCGACAGAAGCTGTACAGATGGCTCTGTTTTTCTGACCTCCCTTGAATCTAAAAATTTGTGACACAAAGTGGCACCATTTCATATCTGTTTAGCATCGACAGGCTGGATAATGGCACAGTTAGCAACACCGGAGGCTGGCGGCACAGACAACCTGAGAGACACACAGACACACACACAAAACCCCTGCTGATTAATGCATGAACCATGTGCTCACTGAGACAAGGAAGTATGAACACCGACTCAAACATCAGGTGATGGCTATGCGACTAAACAGCGTTAGGTTTCCTGAATATTCAGTGAAAATGTATCTGGGATATTCAGTAGCCTGCACCTCGGAAAACCTATAAAACCGTCTGACAAACCTGTCACTGTCGCCGATACTCATAACAGCAACACACCTGAGATTACAAGGTGCTGGGATGTCGGGACAGTCACTTAAGTCAGGAATAAAACACTTGGGGGTGTGCAGTTATAGAAAAATAACTGTTTCCATGGTAGGAAAACTATTTTCCTATAACAACACATTGTGTTTTTTTCTAATGTGTACATTTTATCCATTTATAGTTACTTACAGTGTTGTGGAATGTCTGTGAAACAAGTTCCTGTTATTACTGTTATTATTATTAAATTAATAATGCAAGAAAAACACACCTTGACATGTTACCCAGAAACCGAAAATAAAGTCCTGAAGACTATTATAAAGCACTGACACTGGAGACTCCTTCCATAAATGAATGTCTGCTTACAGAAAGTGCCACCAAAGCGACAGTTATTCATTATTATTTGTTCATTATCAGATTAAATTATGTATTAATTAAGTCCCTATGAGTTAGTTGTTACTATGGAAACAATACACTGTAAAACATTTACTGTAAAATTTGCAGTAATTTTTGCAAGTAAAATACTTGTAAATATAATTATAACATAAAATAAAACATAATCCTGTACATTTGTTCATTTGGCTGATGCAGAATACAACTGAGCAGAAGGTTGAGGGTCTTGCTCAAGGATCCAACTATGGAAGCTTGGCAGTGCTGGGATTTGAACACACGACCTCCAAGGTCAACCCAAGGAGAATTTTTACCATTCACACTCTGACTGAAAACATTAGATGTCCCACTATGCATTGTGCTTTCTGGTATTTTACTGTAACTCAATGCACTGCTCTAATTGCCTGATCGTTTACAGTACAATTCTGTAAAATAATAAAACAGCATTTTGCTGTAAAATAAATACTGTAAATTTACAGCATTTCTTGTACAGTGTAACGTATTTAAGCGAGTGATTTAATAAAATCCGTAAAGCCAGAACTACTGTCAGAGCTGCTGATATAGAAAATGAATTAACACCTTCAGACCAATCACGTTCTGTGAGACACTACAGCTAAACACTACAGTAAATGTTCCCAAGCCAGTCAAGTATTTTCCAAACTCCAGTGAATCTGACATTACATCATCAACATGGCCACTCCTTACCAACGGTAAGTGAAAGCATCGCCACATTGAATATGATGTTATTTTAAACCTGTGGCCATACAGCTATGCAAAGACGACACATCACCTCTTTCATCATTAAATATTTTATTAAGCTGCAACCAAGATGCATCAAATGTACATTAAAACACACAAGAAAACACATTAAACTTCCGGGCCATGCCTGTACGCTAATGTAAAATAAATCTCTTCTGTTTAAACTTGCTCCTTAAGTGAATAAACGGAGCATGTATGATTGAACGCACGCCACCGGCAACTTAGGTAAGGGCCAAGATACAAAACAGAAAGAGAGAGAGAGAGAGAGAGAGAGAGAAAAGAGACAGAGAGGGAGAATAAACTAGCTTTGTCAGGCAGCATTTGGTGAGGAAATTACTGTTAGGTCCCAGAGTTCCAGAGCAAAGCCATAATGGAAGACGCTTTAAGAATTTTAAAGTTGAAACACACACACACACACACACACACACAAGTGCCAGTAGGATGGTATGAATGTGATATAGAACATTTTCACTACTGTGTTTTTATGTTTGTTGTAGAGACTTTACTTGATTTTGAAGTATGTGAACTAAAAGGCAAAATCTTATAGTTCTCAAATGATTTAAAACATCAAAACTCACAAAATTATTTTCACAAAAAAACACCACACAAATAAAAACACCAAAGAGATTAAAAAAAAAACAAAAACTGTGGGAACATTTCCTATAAAGGCCACATCTATACCAAACCATGAACACATTCATAACATCTCACAATACATACAGTATAATACATGTACTGTACATATATATGTAAATATAATGACATGTTTCACATTTGATGAACCTACAAATATGTAAACTCATTTATTGTTTTTTTTTTTTTTTTTGGCTTTGTGGAGGAATTTTTTTTATTATCCTATTCACTAAGCACGCTCACTACATAGGGTTGAACATAATGTATAATACCTACAATACATATGTTTATGTTGAGCACTATATGTTCAATAAAAACAATAACTTGAGATTTAGCCACAAAAAACCATCATTCAGTACTAAAAGTAGGATTTAGAATTGTAAACACTTTTAAATGTGACTTTTTAACCTTTGAATATATAAATATTATTGAAATATATAGCTTAGTGTGAGGAGGAAAGGGATATTTGGTCTACCGTGTGTGTGGAGTGTACCATGTGACATGAGTAATAACAACCAGCAGGCTAACACGCTAGCTAGACCACCACTCATCTGTCATAATGATTTCATAACAGGTAGTGTATGGTACTTCACTCCGGCTCCAATGACAGCATCAATCTACAGTCAGTCTGATCCTGTCACACAGTCTGTTAGCGACGATTGATTAAAGAAGTGTGACACCGTCTCTCTCTCTCTCTCTCTCTCTCTCTCTGTCTGGTTGATTTCTCAGAAAACCTGTACACCTCATAACAGTGTTTTATGGTCTCACAGGCACAGGCATCCATCTCCACTTTACTGGAGTTCATTACTTAGCTATTAAGAGTGTAGTACGAATGGAACAACATGACAGAGCATGCTGTTTTAGGAAAATAATCAATGAGGAGATGGTGTGATGCAGTTTGATGTGAAGCACCAAAAGTTACCGTGTCAAAGTTGATTATTTTCCTAAAACAGCATGTTTTTATCATCATATACCAGAGCAATTTGCCAGTGATTATAATTTTTATTTATTGAAGAATGACACTGCATACTGTTTATCTGTTTTTAGTTACATTAAATGTTTTGTAACGCCTGCAAAACAAGTTGTTTGTCACAGTTTTACATGCCAATGAAAGCCTGGTGCTCATGTTTACGTTTTCTGTTCTAGTCCTGTCTCTGCACTGGTTTGTTACATGATTGTGGACACCTATTTCATGTTACTGCCTGATTACTTGTCTATGTACACCCTGCCATTTCTTTGTAAAGCTGTAAAGTCTTATCATGCAATGAGCCTTGTTTTCTGAGTTCTGTTTCATTGTACTTACTGGTTTTGCACCTTTCCTGTTTACCTTGATCGATGCATAAGGATTATTCTTGATATCCCTGCTACGGACAGAAGATACAGACGTTTGTTCCCTGTCCAGCCTCTGTTTTTTTCTCTTGAAGTTAATAATACATTTTTTTTTTAATGTAATGTATGTAAAGTTACTTAAAGTTTACCTCTAATTATGTGGCGAATCCATTTCCATGCACAGTCCATAGGTTAAGAAGCACCATCATCTGGTTTGAAAATGTAATAAAAAAATACAAAACAAAACTGAATACCACTTATGGGGCATCATTAGCACCAGAAAGCATGCTATGAAAAATGTCTCTTCACTATTATTTGTCTATTTTTCTATTATATATACACATGAACTATTACTATTGCTCTGGACTGTCAGTAAGCAGGATAAAGGTGATAATGTGCAAGTTTATAAGCACTCACACCTTCAGGCCTGAGCAGTAGATGGCAGATAGAGACTGCTGTTTGAACAGGTTCTGCCCATCTTTGAGAGCTACAGCCCAGTACAGTTTAGTATTTTTTTAAAAATTCAATCTCATACAGAATTTTGACAAATGAGATTCATATTGAATTTCATTAGTCGAAACAAATGACACAAGCACTAACTAACTCCAACCTCCAGTTGGCATGTGTGTGTGTTCTTATGAATTTGCAATCATGAGCTCGTGTTGTGTCCACACCTGATTCCACTTGTGAAGCGCTTGATGATTAGCTGATGAGCCGAATCAGGTAGCGATCAAGGAAAAAATCTGGAAGACCATTTCCATGGTTAGCTTGTCGTCTGCAGGTGGGCTGAGCTCTGATAAATAAACGGCTCATTTGAAACGCGGCTACAGGAAGAGCAGAAGAAGTCAGAATAACTCAGAGCGAGCTCCGTGTGATTATAATGGCAGTGCAGTGCTGATTCAAATATTTATTCTACAGTAAATCTGACAGGGTATCGCTTTCATACGCGAGCGGCCCAGTGGAGATGAGCGGTTTGATCAGCCTGACATTTTCCTATACACACCGGTACCACACGGGCGGGCACACTTACTCACGTCCACACGCATACACACATAAAGGCATGTGGAGTTCATTATGGCCGTGTTGTTTATTGAGAGTTCAAACGAATTCACCTCGGCTCAGGCAGGATCTGTCAAATCTCATGTCAATCAAACCAGCCCCACCCACTAAAGAGGAACAAGCAGAGTTTCTTTCTTTCTTTCTTTTTTTCACTCCTGTAGTTCTGACAAAGGGCAGATACAGATCACAAAATCGTGCAAGAATGAAACCACACACGTAAGTCAGGCTGAAGCCATCAGGAGGCTTTCTGATCTTGTGAGGTGATTTTGGGTTTTTGTTTCCATTGGGGTTAGCATAGTTTATATTGCAAATAATTTAGATGAAGATAAGATATACTGGGTATTTTTATAATAATTGTATTGCAAAATAAATAAAACCAAACGTGATTGGCTGGGTCAGAAGGTTCATCTATTCAGTAATGGGTCATCCACAATGTTCTGTCACCATATATATGTATATTACAACTTAGCCATTAATGTATCTTATATCACAGCATGGACGAATGCTCAAATCTGATTGGTCAGATTTCCTATAACAACTCGGAACGTAGTTCCAGCTGTAACATGAACAATGGTTTAATATAAATGCACTCATACTAATATGTTATTGTTTCTATAGTAACAGCTCATACACAAGGACTTGTATGGCAGAAGCAACACATAATCTAAGACTAATAGATTTTTCTGGTTTCTCGACAAAATGGTAAGCTGTATTTTCTGACAGAAAGAGAGAGAGAGTGACAGAGTAAAGAGTGAGGCTGTTGAGGGAATGGCTGTTTATTGCGGCTATAACATAAGTGAGAACAGGAGCTAAATTATCCCTCGGACGTTCCACAACATTAAATCTAACTATAAACCATTAAAATGTACAACGTTTCATACACTAAAATATTAAACATTGTAAAAGTTGGCAATAATGATGGTATAAATGGAATAATACACTCCAGACTGTGCTGTTATACACTTCTGCTTGCATGTTGTGGTGCATCACACCCCCAGCGTGCATTATTTTCATATAACAGCACTGTCTGGAGTGTGTTATTCCTTACTTAACCTATCATTCTCAAGAAGGTCCTTGAAGAAATTTATAGAAGGTCCTTAAAAACATTTCAAGAAGAACTTTGAAGCAATTTTCAGAAGATGCTTAATTCTCCAGAAAATCATTTTAAACATCCACAACATCTTTGAAGACTTTTCCAGAAGATCCTTAAAGAAATTTTCAGAATTTACCTGAAGGAATAGCTAGAAGATCTTTGAAAAAAGATCGCTTGAAAATCCAACTCCCCAAAATCCTGATGGAAAGAAGAACTTTCCAAGTTTCCAAATTTCAGGATCTTTGAAGGATTTTTACAAGATCCTTAAAAATTTCCAAAATAAAATCTTGGAAAAGAAGACCTTTAAAGAAATTCCCAGAATATACTTAATGAAAATTCTAGATGATATTTGAATAAATTTCAAGACAATCTTTAAAGAAATTTCCGTAAAGTTTATGAAAAATGATAGAATATTTGTTGAAGAAATGTCTTCCAGATTTTCCTTGAAGAATATCAAAAGGATTTCTTAAGACCCTTGAAGAAATTTCAAGATCTTTTAAGGATCTTTAAGGATTCCTTCCTTCACATATCCGAGTAATTATTATGCGCTAGAGCAGACAATGTAAGGAAATTTTTCCTTAAGATTTTCTTAAAGAAATTTCCAGAAAATTATTGACAGAAAATTGCACAAGATGGTTGAAGAAATTTCCAGAAGATCGCCAAAGAAATTTTAAGAAAATCCTTTAGAAAAATTACAGAAAATATTTTTATTAAAATCCACAAGATCTTTAAGATCCTTCAAGATCCTTACATTTTTTCAGATGACACTTGAAGAAATTTCTAGTAAATGTTTAAAGTCCCAGGACTCATTGACAGGTCCAGACTTACATCCTTCTCTTGTAACAGCACACCTCTTCTATTCATCATTGTAGATACTAAGTAATTCATCATAGTTACTGAATTATATGGTTTAAGATGAATAACTATATAAGGAGCTAAGACTCACACTATAGACCTAGCTTGCTATGTCGTACGTGGTAAAACATGCATGTTACAGCCTATTGGACAGTTGGGGTCTGTTCTGCCTTCACATATCCGAGTAATTATTATTCACTAGAGCAGAGAATGTAACACACACACAGATCTACACACTGCGAGTCTCAATTACTGCTCATTTTTAATGGTGGTCAATCTCTAATGACGCGTGTTCAAGGTGAACACACGGATCACATCACCTAACCCTTCATCAAAGCTAACGCTATGTGCTGTGCCAGTTGGTTGACTGTGATTGGTGTAAAGCCCCGCTGGTGTGTAAAATAAGATTTATGAGATGGGACTAGCGTACTGACCCGTACCTACGACTCCCCCACTTCCATCTTTTTCACCTTTCACCCCGACAGGCTCGGGCTGACCTTTTGACGCACAGAGAGAGAGTCACCCATGAACGAGGCTTGTTGACCATAACAACCAATCAGGCACGACTCACCCTCAATCACACCCACTCACCCCAAAAATCACTCTCGCTCACACTCTTGTAGGCAACAGAGCAGAAATTGGAGAGGTGGTGAAGTGAAACTTAGCAAAAGGTTAGAATTAACCACCAGTGCCTTAGTGGATAGAGTTACTTTAGCAGCGCGCTAGTCTTAATTCTTTCTTTCTTTCTTTCCTTCTATGTCTTTAAATGTGTAAGATTCCCTGACGGACTCTCTGTATTGTGTGGTGTTATAATCAATGATTCTGTGTCATGATGTATATGATTTAAACAGCAGCGGTGACACGAAAAGCACTCGAACACAACGTGTAAAGATAACGTTGATTTAACAACTTCACATGTTAATCCCACACATCATATAACGTGAAAAGTAAAAAAAAAAAAAAAAAAACGTGAATCTAAAAGGGAATGATTTTCAGATGTCATATCACAGCCAGGATTAGCTTCTAGCATCAGCACAGAAATTTCTTTTCCACATTTTGGAAAATAAAAACGTAACAAAATGAACTTCCGCCAAGTGAATAAATATAATACAAACCTTTTTTCAAAATGGTACTTATGATTCAAATAACTAAAGAAAGCCACACATATTTAACAATTGTGTTTATTCCATTAGGCTACAGATAAGTAGTCTACCTCAAATAATTCAGAAATTATTAAGCAATATGTAAGACATTATCTTTCATCAGGTTAAAAAAAAATGAGAGTCTTTTTTACTCTTTGTTACTCTCGACCAAGTGTAATCCAAAAAGACTTTCAAAAACTTATTTATAGATATCAAGGCAAATGTAAATGTAAGAGAAATGTTTAGTATTGTTGTTGTTTTTAGTGAAAAAGTAAAGCAGGTCACTGTGACCTGAACACAATGCGAGGTCGAAAGCTGCTGCTTGGTGTCAGCGTGACCCAGAGCCGGGTCAGCGTGACCCAGAGCCGGGTCAGCGTGTCAGCGTGACCCAGAGCCGGGTCAGCGTGTCAGCGTGACCCAGAACCGGGTCTGAGTAAGCGCTGCTCAGTACAGACCACACAGCGTTCTTTCGACATTCCTCTCTGTAGACATGCCGCTTTATTCCACACTTCACATTCCATTCTTACTCCCAGGAACAAACGTTTAACAAAAATCAGACACGTGTGCTGTAGGGTTTAATTAAAATACTCTTCGTCATTTGTCTGGACTGTCTCCTCGAAATGAAGACATGTTGCCGCAAGTGAATTGGACATAGATGGATTTCTTGTAATTCTGGAAAGAGGAAAGTTATCTGAACACCAGGCTGGAGCCTTGTGGTGGCATTCTCTCTCTTTCTCTCTCTCTCGCTCTCTCTGCAGCCTCACACACACACACACACACACACACACAGACACACACACACACACGTATGCACACTGAGGGTAAATATTTGTATCTCAGTGGTGGACTCGTTTCTCTGACATCAGCAGTCTGGAATGCACCAGTGTTTATGAAGCGCTGTTGTTACAGTTGGGCTCTCAGAGAGAGAGAGAGAGAGAGAGAGGGAGAGAGAGAGAGAAATGCTGAGAGAATGGACGGATGAATGGACCTACAGGTCTACCTGGTTCCAGGTCGCTGATGAAGACAGAGCACACACTATGATAACTCAGGCTACACCCCCTTCACTAGGACTAGAATTGATACGCACATAAGCCACACCCCCTTCACTAGGACTAGGACTGACGGACACATAAGACACACCTCCACCACTAACACTGACTGGCATAGAGGCTACACCTCCTTCACCTTGACTAGAATTGACAAGTACATAGGCCACACCTACTTCACTAGGACTAGAACTGATAAGCACATAAGCCACACCTACTTCACCAGGACTAGAACTGACAAGCACATAAGCCACACCTCCTTCTCTGTAACTGACAGGCAGAGAAACCACGCCTCCTTCAATGGCACTGACAAGCAGAGGCCACACCCTCTTTACTTGGACTTACAGTCACAAAGACCGCATCTCCTTTACTGTGGGGTTCCAAAACTTTCACTGAGAAGCCACACCCCCTTCACTGTGAGGCCACACCTCCTTTATTTTCCAACTTTTCCTCTTTTCCCTGTGCTTAAAGTTCCTATTACTGTATACATCATAAAAAGAAGCTCTCAAATCTCCAGCGCCTTTTTTCAAACAAGTGTGTAGTGTAGGGTGCATGTGTGTGTGTGTGTGTGTGTGTGTGTGTGTGTGTGTGTGTGTGTGTGTAGTCGAGTCTCCGTCAGAAGGCGAGTCACTCCAGGCGGTGTCGAGTGGAGTGAAGGCAGCCATTAGCATGCTGATATTAATTGTCATGTTTGATTGCGGGTTATTAGTGCGGCCTGCATTGTTCCTGTTTGTAAACAGACGCGCAGGTAATGCGCCGCTAATCGCTCCGCTAGGCCCATCTGCTCTGGGGGAGGTGCCCTCACGCAAGCACAAACACACACACACACACACACACATACACACAGTGGCACACAGGTGTTGATCCTTATTCATTTTTCATTTACCTCCATGTGCTGTGTGATGTTATGGACCGACGTGGACGAGGCCAGCTGTTTCAGTCCTGGCAGAATCCCAAAGTTCCTGTCAGGATGCCATCAGAGCGGCGTCAGACACAAGACCTCTTGGATCAGGTGCAGAACGAGTCGTGTCAGACAATGCATCGCTCATTACACACTCACACACACACTCACACACACACACACACCTATCTCTCACACCTGGAAAGCAGCCAGTGCGAGATGAAGTGGTAGATACAGGCTGAGTGCTGGAATGGAAAAGGCCACCGGATCTGTGTGTGTGTGTGTGTGTGTGTGTGTGTGTGAGTATTTGTGAAGGGTGATTGTGCATGGTTGTAATTACACGTGCTTTAATTGATAAGGTGGAAAAGCAGCATTGATTTGGTGTCAGCTGTAAAGTGAGGATTGCCGCGCCAGAGTCAGTGGTGAGGCGAAAGCAGTGCGGCCGTAATGACTGCACCGTTCTGCTCTGTCAGCTCCGCTTTCACAACTCACACACACACACACACACACACACACACACACACACACACACACTGCTGAGGGACATTGCTGAGATACCACCATTTAAAACACACTCAACACAACACAAGTAGCCAAAGACGTTTCAGCAGAGTTTTCTTTTGAGCTGGCTGAAGTTTATAGATATCATGCTTTTGCTACTGGACATACTTTATTAGGTGCTTTAATGAAATTTCTTTAGTATCTTAATCAATTTAACCGTTACATGATATACTACATGATATTTAGCTGTTCTCATTTAAGGAAAAAGTGCATATTAAGGGGGAAGCTCTAAAGTGTAGAACTGTGTAATATTAAAAAATAACATTTATATTGTGGAATATCTAAAAAAAATGTAAAATGGATGCCATGGATGTCTCCGGTCAGTCGGTTCTCATGTGCACACACGTATAAAGAGCTGAAAAAGACAGTATTTCTGAGACATGCATTTGAAATATGTTATTTAAAATGTTTCAAAATAAAGAAAAAAATCACCAGAAGAAAAGTGACCAAAAAGAAAAGAGAAGAAAAGAAAAGAAAAGGTGCCTAAACCCCCTTTACAAAACACATGATCAAAATACTATATTTTATTTTTGTAATATTTTAAATTGTATTTAATGTTTTCAAACATTTGTTATCAAAATACTACATTCTATTATTTTTATTGTATTTATTTTATTTTTTATGCTTGCAAATGCCTCAAAACTCTATTTTTTAATATTTGATTTATTTTATTATTTATGTTTGCATTTATGTATAAACACATTTTAACTCACTGCATCAATCATTAATGAATAAATTGGTTTATTATTATTATTATTATTATTATTATTATTATTATTATTATTATTATTATGTTGTTGTTGTTGTTGTTGTTTCCTGATTTTGTAGCAGTTTTTCAAATATCTGACTCCGAATTTCTATAGCTATGTAATAAAATAGACTATGTAATAAAATTCTGATGTAAAAGTTGTAGTGTGTGTGTGTGTGTGTGTGTGTGTGTGTGTGTATATATGTGTGTGTGGCCTGTAGATGGGGCTGTACTCTGCAGATCAGCATCCTTCTTCTGCTTTCTCTCTCCCTCCGACTCTCACACACTCACAACAGCTCCAGTGGCTCAGTCTTCTTCTTCTTCTTCTTCTTCTTCTTCTTCTATGCAGTTAATTATGTTTATACTAATATACAGTTCTTCTACATTTTCCGTTTCTTCTTATCTGTCCTCCTCCCTTTTTTCCTCCTCATTATGTTTTACTAAATAACATCTTCTCCTCCTCCCCCTCATTAGTTTTGTAATTCTTCTCTCTCTCACCTTTGCTCCTGATTGTTTATATGAATATACAGCTGTTCTTTTGCTTCTTCTTCTGCTGCTGTCTTCCTGCTTCCTCCTCCTCCTCCTCCTTCTTCTTCTTCTTTATCCCACCTTTACTCATCATTATGTTTTTAATATTATATATCTTTCTTCTTATTCTCCTCATCTCCATTGCTGTTGTTGCTGCTGCTGTTGTTGTTGTTCTTCTTCTTCTTCTTCTTCTTCCTCTTCTTCTTCTCTCTCTCTCTCTCTTCTTCTTTTCTATCACTGTTGCTCCTCATTACGGATTTATTAATATGCATCTTTCTTATTATTCTTCTCCTCCTCATTCTTCTTCTTCTTCTCTCCCACCTTTGCTCCTCATTAAGTTTGGAACAATATACTTCTTTCTTCTTCGTCTTATTTTCATCTCCTTCTTGTTCCCTCTGTCTCTTTCCCTGCCTTTTACTATTAATACCTATATACATCTCGACAGCTTACCCTGTTGAGATGTCCCTCTTGCTATCTCCCTAAAGGGTGTGTGTGTGTGTGTGTGTGTGTGTGTGTGTGTGTGTGTGTGTGGCGCTGCTTGTGCGGAGTGACAATTCCCATAACATTGCTTGGCTTTGAAGAGTCAAGAGAAGTTTTCTTCTCAGGAACATCTTATCCTTGGAGCCGAACCAAGTTCCACAATCACTAAAAGACAACTGACACGGGACACCAGGGACCCCGAAGTCTCTCTTTCTCTCTCTGCTGAACAAGAGAAATAAATGACCTGGGCTGAGGTTGGAAGTATTTAAAGAATGTCAGTGAGCTTAAAGTCAAGCAGGACAGCTCTAGAAAAAGTGCACTGGAATCTTTACTGTAACTTTACAGAATGCAACTTAATGTTAAATCAGGGAAAAAAAAGGACAGGTGATGTTAGAAAGCAATACACTTCTCATGGAAATGTAAACATTTTGCCGTTATATCCCTGCAAGCTCATCATCGTGGTGGCTTTTGAACGTGTTTCCTTCGGTGATGTCTGTAGCGACATTTTTCCACGTCTTCTCAGAGATAAAACTTTCAAACAATTAAATTAATGAGTTTCCACTGACTTTATTTTCCAGATGTTTGCATCGTCATACAGTATATTGCTTTATATGCATTCACGATTTGAAGATTTTTTTTCCTTTTAATTTAGTAGTTAACATTTCACACGACATCACAGAGCAACTGAATATCCTTGAAGGAGAGCACTAACTGTGCTCTTCTGTATACATGAGCTAATCACTGCGTCACTGATTGACAGGAAGACCATCAAACTCACAAACAAGTATTAATTTTTTTTTTATAATGCATTTAAAGCTAATACACGGACTACAGCTGAGCTTTTTCTCCATTGTGATCAGTAATAGAGTGCTCATTGAAATTAATTATTGAAGTGAAGAACTGAGCCGTTACGACTGATGCACTCAAGTACCTGTCAACTGTAGAGAGATTTAAGCTTCTTATATCCTTGTGTATGGTTTTTTTCTTTCTTTTTTACTCTTCTGGAAATCCGATTGAAATTGTGTCATATTTGTTTTATCTGTAAGATCAAGACGTGATTCTTGCCAAAGTAAATCACAGCTACGTTCCTCTCAGAAGAAGGATTAGCGATATCCGATAAGTGTCGTTAACAATCTTACCTCCTCAGATTAAATAATTCAAGCGTGTATAATCGTAGCCTCATGACGGCTGAACGAGATGCTGCGCTTCTGCTTTAAGAGCCTGAAAAATGATGGAGTGTGTTTGTGCCTGGCTCTGAAAGCCGGAAAAATAGTTTAAAGCCACACAAACAGGCATCCTGGCTGACGGATGGCAGGTATGGCGCCGAGTGTGGCCGCAGGATGACAGCCGGCCTTTCCTGTACTGTGTTTAACCGCAGCAGGTAAACTTTAAGCCGCCGTGGCCTCACAACGTTTACGCTACATAAACCGTCCACTTCCTACTCGACGAGTGTAACATAAACGGACCAAGCAGTAAACACACCAGCAGGAGAACGAAAAGGGAGCTGGTACCTTCTGATGGAGCTGCTACACACACACACACACATACATATATACACAGCCATACATTGCCACACAATTCAAACTCACCTGTCTAAACACTCTAATATCAATATTGCTATATTCTTTCATTTACAGAAATGGGAAAAGGATCTTTTGCAGGTGTAACTATGAGAACATGTGTGTATACATGTGTGTTTCAGTGCAACACTGCACATATATCATCATATATACATCATATACATCATATACAGTACATTGTGAGAAATTCCATGAAAAATCAGCCTTAAAAATGGGGAAAACAATGTAATGTAATGTTTATTTAAGTTCAAGTTTATTTGTCATCCCTATTTCCATAGGGGTGTGTGTGTGTGTGTGTGTGTGTGTGCACATTTCACATTTGTAATGCAAATGTTTGGTGTAAGTGTGTCGTCTCTGCTGTTCGTGTTCATGCAATGTCACAGCCATGATGCTAAACAGCTATATATTCATCTCTAGAAGTATTGGCGCCCTTCATGAGAATGGGCAGAAGTGGCGCAAGAGAAAAGCACTCATAAAGAGATCGTGAGCTCGATTTCTGACTGTGTCACAGCCATTCGTGGCCGGGAGACCAAGAGAGCAAAACTGGCCCTGCTCTGTGGGACGGATGGCATACTCTCTCTCTCTCCTCTGTCAATCACAGCGACAGTAGCAAATCGTGGGCATCTGTGAGGTCATTTATGAGGAAGAGGGCGAATAGCGCTTTCCTCCAAGTATGTTTTACGAAAAGCTGCAGGCTTCACGTATCTTTTAAGGAAGGATGTGTTAGCTTTCACCTGTTTGGTAGCTGTCGTGTGATAGGGGAGAGCTGGCTGGTGGGTGGGAATTGACAGGTGACCAAATTGGGGAGAAAATCCCTAAAATGTCTTCATTTCACTGGTCAAATGGCAAACATGCTAACGGCCATTCTGAAGATTTGGCATTTTAAATAACCAAATTGCCAATGCTGTCATCCTCTTATTTTGGGCCCATCCAAACAATGAAGCTAAGAAATAAAGGAAAATGAAGAAGATATAAAGGAAGCATTTCCCTAATGACCACTGCCAGACATTTCCTCTTTTCATTATTCATTTTCCTTTTTTATTCATCTATTTATAAAGTCATAGACATGTTTATGATTTATTTGTGACAGCTTTCTTCATATAGAAGTTCTCATTAGCAATGTATTCATATTTTCCTTAAACTAAAGGATGCAAAGTGGCATTCTTTTCACGCAAATGCCCTCAAAGGCACCATTACAGAGAAAGTTGCCTCTGCTGTTTGACCTTTATTCACTATTTTGACATTCTGAAGTTAACGTTTTTGACCGGCGTGTCCCTCCGAGGCACAGGAAGTGACCACGGCACGTAGAAGCTTTCCTGTGCATTGTGTTAAAGGCCTTGAGTCATGCTTTGATGCTGCTAGTGAGAGAGAGAGAGAAAGAGAGAGAGAGAGAGAGAGAGAGAAAGAAAGGGAAGGTGGGAATGATGATCTGGGACAGTAGGAATAAATAGCTGATTGAGGAAGTTGAACTAATAAGTACACTGAGACCTTGGGCTTTTTAAAACCTGGATAAAGAGATGATTTATTGTGGCAGTGTTTTATTCCTCTTTTTTGCCAATGCTAACAAGTTTTTGTTATTAAACAATGGCACGCTATATTTTTTAATCAATTCATAGTAACATTTTATGTTGTGGAATATCTGTGAAACAAGTTAGTTCCTGTTATCATTGGTGTTATAGTAGCTATAAACACTCGTTCCCTCATCAGTCTCTCTTTTTTGCTCTTCTTAAGGAAAAAACACCACTTGTTATGTTCCCAAGAAACCTGAAAGTACAAAGAAGTTGGTCCTGAAGACTTTCGCAAGGTAGAAAACCCAAAGTTACAGCTTTACCTCTGACTGTTACGAAGCGCTGACACTGGAGACTCCTTCCAAAAATGTTAAAGACCCATCTCCTTACAGAAAACTTACCAAAACCATATCATGTAGATTGAACAGTTTTTAATAATCAGTTTATATCAGAGCTGCTGTTGTAGAAAACTGATCAACACCTTCTGCCCAATCAGAATCGGGAATTCAATTGTGTTAAAACGTAATTAAATTAAAACTGAAATACAAATAAGTAAATAAATGTAAAGTCCAATTTCTGAAGCAAAATTGCTTCACGTTTAAATATGTAAAAAATAATAAACCTTTTTTTCATTAAATACTGTATGAAATGAAATAGTGTAAAAAATGAATAATACAGATTTATTATAAATATATAATAGTGATATAACATTCATAAGTAGATAATAAGTATACAATAAAAGTATTTATAAGTATAAAATGAAATATATATTTAAAAATAATCACCAAAAAATCAATAAACAGAATTTCACAGCTAAAACAATATACAAATAAATTTATATTAGGTGTACAAACCTATTATAAAGGTGGTCCTGAATCTTACAGCTATTACTGCAAGTGCAAACTCATGAATGCTCTGTGTGTGTATGTGTGTGTATGTGTGTGTATGTGTGTGTCATCTAAAAATGACTCTCAATGTAAAGGTGCTTCCTGTGTTATGATTCAGAGCGCTCCTGGCTGGTATCAGACCTTCCTGAAGCGGACTGTGAATTACTAACGGACATTGCAACTGACACACACACACACACACACACACACACAAACACACATAAACTGACACACCAGGGCAAACATGTCAGGTGTTGTTACATCACCTACTGCTTGCAACCACAGTAACCGCGTAGGTAATCGCCGCATAAAGGGAACGCAGGCTTATCCGTTACACAAATATATCTACCACACACACACACACACACACACACACACAGTGGCTGTAATGCTTGGCCTTACAGTACATGTGGGTGAGGAGGAAAAGCAAGACTACCTCCACACATCCTGAACTTCTGAAAGGATCCCAGTTCTGCTGTAATTGTAAGTTCAAAGGTCAGGAAATGGAGGTGGTGAATCCTCATTAAACAGAAAAGCTAGATAACTTTTTTTGTCTCTCAGCCACCAGTTTAAATAACTCACACATACTATAAAGAATCAACTTTTGATTGATTGATTGATTTTTTCAGAAGTACAGAAGTACTAGAATGATTTGTTTTGTCTCACAGGGCGTTCAGAGACATATCGGATCTGAAAGACAAGAAAACGAGAACGTGAGCTCAAACACAAACATTTATGTCAGGCGGGAACTGTTCAGAGGTGGTAGCTAGTGAGTTTGGCTCTTGTTAGTGCTTCGGCGTCTCTGATTGGCTACTTCAGCCAGGGGCTGATGGGAAACGGATCGCTCGGCCTGAGCTCTCTGAGCTGCTGTTGTTTATTTGATGTGACCAGCAGACAGTTCCCTATATGCAGCCCAATTTAAGTGTGTGTGTCTGTGTGTGTGTGTGTGTGTGTGTGTGTGTGTGTGTGTGTGCTCTAAACAGCCTCCCACTCCGCTGTCAGAAATACAGCTTCACCATGCACCACTGAACACACCATCTCACACACACACACACACACACACACACACACACGAATATGCACTGTACAACCATTCAGACCTCAAACTGTTCTCACAGGGCAATGACTTGTTTTTCTATAACTCTCTCTCTTTTTTATTTCTTTCCGCTTCTCTCCCTCTCTCTCCGTCTTTCCTTTCACAAATCCCTCTGCTACCCCACGTCAAGCCAAACCCCAGACATCAAGGCAAACAAATTGTATTTATGCTCATCTGAAAGCACTTGAGTCAAACAAGCGTTTGAAGCTTTATTTCTCTTTTTGAAAAGAGTGCACACTTATTAGGGCCTTCGCAATCGCTTGTGGAAAGCCGTCTCCGACTTCAAGAAGCTCACCTCATCAAAGATTCTCTCAGAAAAGTGAGCCAGTGCTCCTCCCATCTACACTCTTCTTGCTTTTGTGTGTGTGGCAGGTATATGACATGTCAGAAAAGGATTATGGGATTGAAGAGGCAAAGGTGTATAGCTCAAGGAGGCAATATGTCAAACAACAGCTTTACATGACATTATCCCACCGCTCTCTCTCTCTCTCTCTCTCTCTCTCTCTCAGGGTTGATTGGAGTGGGGGGGTGTAAACTTTTATCAGGACGAGCGTTAGAGGTGAGCTGTACGCTCTTTCCGGAAACAATCCTCTGTCTGTGTGCACACAAGCGCATTTTCATGCAAATCCACTGTCACAATTTCCAGGCCCTAATAGCTTCTTACAAATGATGCACCATTACAACGAGCTTTATTTAAACAAATTTAATACGCCTTTAATCAAGGAAGAAAGCACTCGCAAAGGTCACACTCGCTCGGGATGCACCCTCTCGGAGTATTAGCTCAAGGGGAGGAAGCATTATTTCATGGGGGGAAGTCATTTTAAGCAAATCTTTATTTACATTTTTATTTAGTTATTAAATTTTATTTCATCACATACAAGGGAAGGCTCACCCACCCGCTCCCTCTCTCAACCTCATGCACTCACACACACACACACACACACATGGAAATACACACTCAATTAAGAAGCTATCTAGATGGAGAAGTGTGTGTGTGTGTGTGTGTGTGTGTGCACGAGTAATATAAAAGATGGCTTGTGAGAATGTAAAATATACAAAGCCGTAACAGAGAAAAAGAGAGAGAGGCTATAAATGAATAAAGACATTTGAGATATTCTTCTGCAATGAAATATTTTCAACACATTTTCTTCTATTGACCGCTTTGTGTTTTATAGTCCGATACTTAATCTGTGTCTCTGTGCTTTATAATCAGGTACTTAAACTGGGTCTCTGTGCTTTAGAGTAAGACACTTAATCTGTGTCTCTGTGCTTTATAATCAGATACTTAATCTGTGTCCCTGTAGTTTATAATCAGATACTTAATCTGTGTCTTTCTGCTTTAGAATCCGATACTTAATCTGCGTCTCTGTGCTTTAGAATCCGATACTTACACTGTGTCTCTGTGCTTTATAATCAGATACTTAATCTGTGTTCCTGTAGTTTATAATCAGATACTTAATCTGTGTCTCTGTGCTTTATAATCAGATACTTAATCTGTGTCCCTGTAGTTTATAATCAGATACTTAATCTGTGTCTCTCTGCTTTAGAATCCGATACTTAATCTGTGTCTCTGTGCTTTAGAATCCGATACTTACACTGTGTCTCTGTGCTTTATAATCAGATACTTAAACTGTATCTCTGTGCTTTAGAATCCGACACTTAATCTGTGTTCCTGTAGTTTATAATCAGATACTTAAACTGTGTCTCTGTGCTTTATAATCAGATATTTAAACTGTGTCTCTGTGCTTTATAATCAGACACTTAAACTGTGTCTCTGTGCTTAATAATCAGATACTTAATCTGTGTCTCTGGGCTTTAGAATCCGATACTTAATCTGTGTCTCTGTGCTTTAGAATCAGATACTTACACAGTGACTCTGTGCTTATATTCTTTATATTCTTCTGCAATGAAATATTTTCAACACATTTTCTTCTATTGACCACTTTGTGTTTTATAGTTAGAAACTGATACAGATGTGTCTCTGTGCTTTATCATCAGATAAGTAATCTGTGCCTGTACATATTTACACTGTGTCTATGTGCTTTAGAGTGTGATACTTAAACTATGTCTCTGTGCCTTAGAGTCAGATACTTAAACTATGTTTCTGTGCTTTAGAGTCAGATACTTTAACTATTTTTCTGTGCTTTACAGTCAGATACTTAATCTGTGTCTTTAGATACTTACACAGTGTCTCTGTGCTTCAGAGTCAGATACTTAATCTGCGTCTTTAGATACTTACACAGTGTCTCTGTGCTTCAGAGTCAGATACTTAATCTGTGTCTCTAGATACTTACACAGTGTCTCTGTGATTTCGAGTCAGATATTTAAACTATGTCTCTATGCTTTAGAGTTAGATACTTACACTGTGTCCCTGTGCTTTATAGTCAGATACTTAAACTGTATCTCTAGACACTTACACTGTGTCTCTGTGCTTTAAAATCACATACTTACACTGTGCCTCTGTGCTTTAGAGTCAGATATTTAAACAATGTCTCTGTGCTTTATAGCCAGATACTTAAACTGTATCTCTAGATACTTACACTGTGTCTCTGTGCTTTAGAGACAGATACTTACACTGTCTCTGTGCTTTAGAGTCACACACTGAAATGGTGTCTCTGTGCTTAAGAGTTAGATACTTAAATTTTCTCTGTGATTTAGAGGCTGATGCTGAAACTGTGTCTTTGTGGCTTAAAGTGTGATACTGAAACAGTGACTCTGTGCCTTAGAGTTTGATAGTAAAATTTATGTCTCTGTGCTTTAGAGACAGATACTGAATCTGTGTCTCTGTGATTTAGAGTCAGATACTGAAACTGTCTCTGCTTTATAGTCAGATACTGAAACATTATATCTGTGCTTTAGAGAAACTGTGTCTGTTCCTCCTTAATGAAAATGCCGTAGCAGTATCTAGGGACCATGTACTATGACCCAGTAAGGCTGATTATCCCTGTTGTTCCACCCCCAATTTGAGTATGCACGCTTCCAGCCATTCCATCTTCATATCCCTCATCCAAATGTGTGTAACACTCTCATTCCTAAGTCACGTATTATACCAATAAACTTTAAATTAAAAGCATTGCCCTGGTGCAAGGGGAATTATTCTTATTAAATGGCTTACTTTGAATGAGAGAAAGAGAGAGAGAGAATTCATTAAAGACAAAGAGACGCAGGCTTTAGCAATGTATGCGATGTTAAATTAAGTGACCTTGTGGTTCGTAGTAAACATTTGTGCAGTAAACATACAAACACTCCTTCTCAAGCACCCCATTCAAAAAAGAAAACAAATAACCAAATGGTCTCTTTAGCTGTTCAGCCGAGTCTTAGATAAAGTGACCGACTTTCCGAAAAGTTTATTTGTCCGAGATTTTATTAAGGTTATTAATAACAGATTATTATACGTCATACATGTAGAATGTAACTAAGCTTTACGTTACAGTTACCTTTATTGAGAACATGGTTTTTACAATATAGTACACTCTAATCTCACGTGTATGTGTGTGTGTGTGAGAATGTGCGTCTGTAGAGCCATCTTAATCCCTGTTAACCCTTCCTGTGCTAATGCCCGTTCTTGGGGTGGCATTTAGGCGGAATGAATTGCTTGCTTAGACACAGCTAACTAAATAAAAGTCAGCAGGAGCGGAGAGTATGAAAAATGGATTTTCATTACTGTTTCATTGATTCTAGTAAATAAGGGGCCCCCGGCCTACAACGCAGGGCCTGCGAAAACGGTAATAATTTAATCTAAGGTGACACCCACCAAAATGCATGTGGACAAAAATCATCCTTGAATATTAAAGGCAAGCCCCGAAGACAAGGAGGAGGAGAGGCAGGGTTTCGCGGGCGCATTTAAATGCATGCAGATTGCCGTCTAACCTATTTAAAAAACCCGAAATTAAAGGTTCTTGTCATAAATCACATTTGCTAGCACGGATATGCCTGGTTATGCCGCTGTTTACCGGAAACCTGAAAGGTTAAAACACGTGGTGCATTAAATTGTACAAGGATAATTAATACTTTTCTTCTGGCTGTTTATAAAAAAAAAAAAAAATCAGGAAATGGAATGAGCTGAACTGTGACAACGAAGTAATTTTAGGAGGCAAAATATAAACCGGGGGCAGCAAGAGAAAGAGAGAAAGAGAGAAAAAAAGAAAGAGAAAGAGAGTCTTAAAATAACTCTGGTAAGGGACCTAAAATGGTTTTAAATAGCCGAGTTATAATTTCACACCTTTCCAATTACCTGTTTCTAATAAAGCCCATGATGAACACACACACACACACACACACAGAGAGAGAGAAAGAGAGAGAGAGAGTTAAGGTGAGAGCTGTGGGCCATGATAGAAGATGTGTCAAAACACACACACAGATTCACACACTCATCTCAATGTCATAAAATAGATACACTTGCCCCCGTGGCACGTCTTAGCCCTTAAGCCAGAGTGCTTTAGCAGGGTGTGCTCGCTGTCACCAATTAGTAGCTGTTACCACATCTAGCAAAAGCCTTCTAATTTGACGGCTCTGTTCCAGAGGTGTTGACCCTCTATGTTGCTTAAGGATAACACTCAGATCACACACACCTAAATGTTGTTAAATCCTCCCCTCTGACACCTTTAAGCCTGCTGTTATGTACTTAGCGATGAGTTTACTGTTCAGCAGCTCACATGTATTTTATCTTCTCTTCATCTTATTCATTCATCCATTCATCTTGAGTAACAGCGTTACACTCTGGTAGGGACAGCAGTCATTTACATTCGTCAGTTCACCTATCCAGGTGTCCACCATTTGAGATAATTCTACTCTGGCACACTATGCGGACACTTAATACTAAAATATTTTTATATTTATCTTGGAGTTAAATTTAAAATCTGTATTGTATGGCGCCTACGTGCCATCCAATTTAACGTGGCACAGTTAACGTAGTACAGACAGTCTGAGGCTGTCTGTAAGTGAGTTTGGTTTAATTAAGTGTGAGTGTGTGTGCATGTGTGTGCATGTGTGTGCGTGTGTGTAAATAATGTCCAAGGCCACGGTGCCGTGAGGAGAAGAGACCTGACATGCGTCTGCACCCATTATGCCGGCCTCTCTCGCTGCACATCGCCTTCCGTTTTAGCTGCTTCACTACATACACTGCATAAAGGATAATGGCCTTGCAACATTCACACACACACACACACACACACTAACATTACTTAGGCTGGCTGAGGCCTGAGGCGTTTTCACAGCTAACTCAATCCTGAGATCTCAGCACTCAGAATTCATTTCAGAATTTTTTTTAAAGTCTGATTCAGATTCAGAATCGAGAGAATCGATTCCACACAAAATCATTTGCATGACATCATCCTTACAAACCCATCCAAATTACATCATTGAGCTAGATAGCTACATAGGCTACATACAGAGTGGTGATAGCTGCTTAGCATACTATTGGCTTATTTAATACATTTTAATACTTAATTTTATAGAGTGACAGCAGGTTGCTACCATATTAGCTAGCTGCTAGGTGCTAAAACAGATTGAGTTAGTTAATTTGGTAGATCCATTGGGTAGTTCTGGAAACAGCTTACCAGTACTTATGTTAAATTGTAAAATTGCTCAAAAAATATAACACATCATCTGAAAAGTAA
The DNA here is from genome assembly GCF_027358585.1 of Pangasianodon hypophthalmus. Taxonomy (NCBI): domain Eukaryota; kingdom Metazoa; phylum Chordata; class Actinopteri; order Siluriformes; family Pangasiidae; genus Pangasianodon; species Pangasianodon hypophthalmus. The sequence goes on along the minus strand of NC_069711.1, from coordinate 30,990,667 downwards.
TAAGAAAGCTGGAAAATAAAGTAGTATGTGTTTAAATGAAGATTTCGCACTGCTAGATATATTGAGTACCTTAATTTATATCATATTAAGTAACTAAATGTTTAGCTAACTAAAAACTAGCACTTTTAACTAGCTATATGTTTATTTAACATGCTCCAATGACAGCCCTTTGTAGCAGCGCTAGTTATCCTATTTGGTAACAAGCTCATGCTAGTTATTTAGCTTTAGCTGTCGGTTTTCTTGTGATTCAAACATTTTCAGTTAGTTTTATTATAACGTAAATATATCAATGTGTCAGGTCAGACTAGCCCTTGTGGCTCATTATTTCAACCTACCTGTTGTCATAAGTATAATTAATTATTCTGTATGTAATTTGTAGAGCTAATGCTAGCTGAATTTACTTATCAGGCTAACTGTGGCTAAACCTGTAAACTTACCTCAAGTTGCTTCATCACTTCAGGTTCTTTAATGTCAGCTTTTAAAGAAATTTATTGGTAGTTTCCTCTCTGTCTCTTTCTCTCTCTCTGTGTATTTCACTCTTTCACATGCTAAATCTCTCAGGTCCTTCTGTCCATTACAGAAATGTCAACTGATCTCTTTCTGCTCGAGGCTGAGCATTTTTTCTCCAGATCTAGCATGAAGTGGTGGTTAGCCTTTAGCCGTGCCTCAGCTCTAAATACGATTTAGAGGGTGAACAGAGGGATAGGAACAAAGACAGACTAAATGAGAGAGAGAAAGAGAGAGGGAAAGTGTAACAGTGACTGATACGGAAAGACAACATGATTGTTAGCGCAATGAGAACTCAAGTGCTTGAGCGGCATCAACCATCCACGCTAAGCTATGCTAATGCTTCCGTCCAAGCTGTGCTGTCTGCGTGACTGACCTTTCCCCAAATTTAGCTTCTTTTGCTTTGTTGTTTCCCGTTACAGAACCTTGCCAGTGTCTATGCTAGTCCAGCTAATGTTAGCATACAGGGAGCAGGGCTTTCTATCCTAATCTAGAACCTCCAATGAGGAAGAAATCCACTAATACCCCAAAACCCATGCAATACACACAAACACACAGATACACAGAGCTGGATTACACATTCCCAAGAGTTGGAGGATTTTGCTAAAAACAAACGGCTAGCATTTTGTCTTTGTCCTCTGAATTTTCCTTCTTTCCTTTGGTGTTTTGTATTCTGTCTTTTTCCAGGATTTCGTGCTGCTGCGTCTGATGCACTGTGAGCGAACGGCATGCATCCAGGCTTAATTGGTTAAGCAGTTCTGCCGTGAGTAATTCTATAATCGAGGCATTGTCAGGCATGTGCTTGCTAGCTATACACTACAGTTCAGGATTCAGACCTCTCCTGTGGTTAACACACGCACACACAAGCACACTGCAATCATTTGTTTGTGGTATTGTGGTAATTCAGGAGTAATTCAAGTTTTTCGTAAGTATGTGAAATGTGACGAAATATTTTATGGGGTTATTTTACTGTGTTATTTTACTCAACTTTGTATGCTCCTGGTTCACTGTCACATTTTGTGAGTAATAAACTATTTCTTTCTAACACAGACACACACAGACACACACACACATAAAAGTCCAGCACACACAAATTGTTAAATTTGGGTCAAAGCCAAAACAAGAGTGCAAAAGTCTCACTGAACAATGATACACTGTACTTTTTATCCATTTATATGGAAGGTAGCTCCATGCATTATAGCAGCTCTAAACATGTGTTTCCTCACCAGTCTCTCCTTTTTGAGACAAAAAAAATAAAAATACAAATCACGTTAACGAAGACTTCACTAAAAGTTAGTCTGAAGAGACTGTGTGATACTTCTAGTGCAGAGTATTTCTAAGGTTATGACTTACTATTCATTAAACAATTCACATTCCAAATGCAATACAATATTCTGCGATTATTCAGGACAATTAGCAAAGATAAGCACAGGGCGAAATATTTCTTGTTGCAGCTAGCAGAGTTAGCCTCTGGCTGCGCTATAATTATTCCTATTAGCAAATTAAGTCATTACCTAGGATTCTTCCGCTTTTCATCAAGCCGCGCAAATTACCTTTTAGTTCTGTAAATGGACTCTGAGCCGAACCTGATTTTCCCTGGACTTTTCTGTAATTTTCTGTAATGACTTGTGTTCAGGCATTGTGTGAATGGCCCCGGTGATGGATAGAGCAGTGTTTCTGCCTGAAATGTTTGACTGATAACTTTCATGTGTGCTTTCACTAGACCGTGTGAAGTGCTTGAACCTGCTGGCTAGGAAAGGTGCTACGTAAATACTCGGCAGTTTGATTACTCTCATATTGGCTAGACGCATTTGCAGTGTTACCATTTATTGCATGGCTTCATTACAAATCCAATGTGCTGCGTTCAAATATCTAAAACGGAGTCACTGGTCTTCTACATATGGACTGAGGGCTGTTTGCTGGGAATGCAAGGTCAAAGGTTTCATAGCTACAGAGTTTCTGAGGTGATGTGGTGTTTTTAAATTTTTTTTAATAAGATGTGTCCATTAATTATTATACTGTATTTAGGCCATGAGTAAAGCTTCTCATGGCCATAATATACTTAACTTGTGACAATGTACTTAAAATTGTACTGTGTGAGACAGAAATCAATTAAATTAGACCACTGTGGCCACATCAACCTAAGCAAGAAGATACCTCATAATATTACACTCTACTTCAATCTTGGAATGATGTATAATTACGTAATTGAGTCACTGGTGATATCACGAAGACAGGTCGTCCCAAACTTTTTGTGCAAACAATCCCAAATAGACATTATGATTTTTTTTCTCTGACCCCACCCCACAAGCCCTGACATTTTGATAGCTTATTGTTATTTAATGTCACACTTGTAAATCCAAATTCAAAAATTGTTTCGTGTTCGTTTTCTTGACAAAGTTGTCGAGAAACTAGTGGAGGTAGATGTATGGAGAAATTTGTCCGTTTTTGTTGCTGAACTCCTATGATAGTCCAGGAATGTGAAAAGAAACAAAATAGGATTTAAACTCTTCATTTAAACATTGCTTCTTTGAACGTGACTCCCAGTACCATTTTAAAATTGGATAAATCAAAACCTGTCTTTGAAGTTTGACTGATATTCGTAACATTAATTTGTAAAACAAATGAATTAAACAAAGGATGATATTGTAAGTTTCTTTCATGACCTAATTTGTAATCAAGTGATTCCACATGGGGTCATGACCCCTAGTTTGGGAACCCCTACATTAACTGAATTGTCAAACCGAATAGACTTTTCCATACCAAATAATATCAAATTATGGTCACGACGTATTAATTAATCGACGTGTCTCATTAGAAAATAACCACCATGTCACCTCAGCAGCTCCATACTTAGCTGTAGCGTGTGAAGAATCATGAATAAAGTAACTTCCTTGGTTTGAACCTTGAACACTTCATGTATTATCATTGGCTAATGAAGTCATCCGAAGTCAACAGTTGTCCTTTATTTATTTATTTACTTACTTACTTACTTACTTTCTTACTTACATACTTATTTCCCATAGTAGTTTAGACTAATTAGTGTGTTAGTGTCATAACAGCTTCCTCTGGAAAATCCAACTTAAGAAGAAGTACCAAATTTGACCAATTTAAAATGTACACTTTGAAAATTTAAATAATTTAATCCATTAAAAAAAATTGAAATAGAAGAAAAATGGACACAAATCAGAATCAGCCATCCAAGAGGAGTTAACCATTTAAAATGAGTGGACTGTGTGTTGAAGGGTTAAGTCCATATCTATTAAACAAAATCCTTTTTCCACAGTAAGGTTTGTATATCGACATCTGAGACGTCAGCGTTTTAGTCGAAGCTGGTGCTGAAAGTGTGTTTGTGTTGTGTTTAGTGCATGAACTTGGTTTGCCGGTGGTTGATGAATGACATGTTTGAAACATTCATTAACATAAGATAATGGATGATAATGATGCTAATGAACACCCAAATGAATGAAAACAGTGGTGGCAGTAAAATGTGTGTGTGTGTGTGTGTGCATATGTGAGTGTGTTAAAAGCATGTGATACAATGTTGTTTTATGCTGCAGCTTAACTTCAGGAAGTATTTTACACCTTTCAAAGTGAACCGTGGGTGGTCAAAGAAAAGAGAGTAAACGCTCGCACTCGCTGTCTTTTCTATCTGTGTGTGCATGTGTGTGTGTCTAACCTGTCCTCATGTCCACCATCTGGTCCTGGTTATCCTCTGCCCTGGTTTGTGTAATTGCCTGAGCCGACATCACTTTGAGCCCAGCTGTAGGTAACACAAAGTTTTCAAACAAAAAGTGCACTAGGATAAAGTGACTTTTTTTCTTTTTTTTGGTGGCTGGTGACCGGGTAATGGTTACTTTAATTAATCTGAATTCTATTCACCGTGGAATTCATTCTCAGGACAGCCAGAGCCAGGCCTCGTCTTAATCACATCCTGCTCTCCGTGGGCCGGCGCTGCACGCTCGGGGCCAGAACTGCACTTTAAACCCAGGGAAGGTCAGGCCTCGCTGGGCTCCAGCTGCTCACGAGCCCCTCATAATCACTGGCTAGTGCGGCGCGGATGTTATCGTACTTGTGCGGATATGAAAGGATTGTGAGGATCAAAAGGACACGTGTTCCGAGGGCAGGTAGACAGACTGGAGAAACTGGAGGATATCAAGATTATTACAGGAAGGACATAAATCCGTCTCTCACCCGAGTCATTTAGTGTGTGTTCTCATGCTTGACCACGGCAACCTCTGTTGTGAATTCACTATATATATATATATATATATGGATGGGGCCAAACTTTTAGGTCAAAGGGAATCCTTATAATTCCTAATATTTCTTTCCAAGACTATACATTTTCTTATCCCTTAAACTAGTGTAATTCAGTTTAATATACTCTTCCATAACTTGTGTGTCCTGCATTTGCATACTGGATCCTGATTGGCTCTTAGATTTTATGATGCAGTAACACTTGCCTAAACGTCTTCAATGCTGAGATTGTTCAATGAAATCTTGAACAAATCTCTAATTTCCTCCAAATTATTTAAACAAGAGAAAAATTACATACATTTATAAAATGAGTGTGACATTTAAACTGAGACAAATATTTTTTAGCTGTTTGAGAAATCCTTATTTGAGATCTGAATATCCTGTTCACACACCATTTGCTTTTTTTAATTTTTATTTTTATTTTATTTGTCTTGTACTAAATGCCATATCCAGTATTTCATTCAAATGGTAACACATGCACTCCTAAGCCAGTGTAAATTATATAAATGACTAAATATGTTTATTTAGTTATTTATTTATTTAATGCTTTGCTGGTAATGCCTTCGATTTTTTGGCCCCTACTTTGGCCGACATCTAAAATGTGTTTTATCTAATAAAATTATAATAACTGAGTTTTAAACCCTACAGGACATCTTTGAAATTCCCAAACAGGCCTTGTGAAGCTCCCTTTTAAACAGCTCACGTCTCAGTAACAAGCGGCGTGATATTTGCCTCAGATGTGTTATTGTTTATAATAATTGCTTTCGAGCTAACGTGTCGTGAAATGCCAGTCAGCATGCACGGCCGCTGTGAAATACTTTATTACCGACTCATCAATGGCAGAGCCCTCGCAAAGACCTGCGATCCAGGAGCGATTAGTTTATCTGAAGCGCGCTTGTCTCGAACCCTCAACTGCCGTATCGCTTCAAAACATCTATAATGAAACATAACAAGGTCTGGGTATTACTTAGAGATTAGAGCGCAGGGATGTGAGAAGGTAACATTTATCAAAAGCCACTCAATTACAGTGCTCTCACAAAAGGTCAATTTCTGTCACGCACCTTTTTTTCACTCCTCTTTGAGGGAAATTAGCAAAAAAAAAAAAAAAAACTGACTGAGGAAATAATTGCCATAAACTTCAAAAAGGAGGATGAAAAATTTCCCAAATCCTCCTGAATCCATTCGCGTCTCGATTTAGCCAGATGTACGACAGGCTTCCTCTCTCATATTAAAGACTTTTCATCACCCTGGGCAGTTTGAGGTCACTCTCATTTCAGAGTTGTGATTTGCCATAGTCTGTCACCTATGCAAATGGGCTTTTAATTTGCCAATAATGCCCGTGCGAGTGCTGGCTAATGAAGTCCGGGGGTTTTTAGGCTAATCGCTCTGGATGAGTGATGAAGAACTCGCACACTGGTGTGAACGAGAGTTCAACTCCACGACTCACTTCCTCCTCACTCTGCGTTTGGAAACCATTTCAGGGTTCCAAGTAGCTTTGAAAAACATACTCATATGCACTATCAGCATTAAAAACATGCAATAGAATTAATAAATATTGGTCTATATCAATAAAACAATATTTGACATTTGAAACAGAAAGTCAGTATATTCACAGCTCTCACGCCATTTAATGGTCACTTTAAAATAAATAAGCTGGGACTTTAAAGGGTTAAGTTCTTCTGTAGAAAAAGAGAGAACCTTTTGTCTTGTTGCTCACGTGTACTGTATATCAGTGTGATCAGTGTGCACTCCAGTGCTTCCTTGCAACCTCTCGTTCATTTTGGATTTATGTATTTGTCTTCTGAGCCTTCTGGCACTACTCAGCTTTTCAAACTAGGGTCTCCGCTTTCTCTCAAGCTCCTGGACGAGTCCATTCACAGCCCCACAGCACCAAAGTGCAGGTCAAACAGCTGGGAAAGAAGAAAGACTGAGAGACATAGAGAGAAACGAGTGGTTTCGCTCAGCTGTGTAAACAACGGTGTGAACTTTAAATGTCTGTTTCAGGTGACAGCACGTCTATGGTTTCATTCAGCGTCTGCTGTTTACTCCATATTGACCAGCTTAGCCTAAACACTGGATATACGGTAGGTTAAACTAATAATGAGCCATATTTTTTCCAAATCTTTCAAATCTGCACACAAACTTGGAAGCTAATAAATATTAGTAGCAGAAGTTATGACCCTTTAACATAAAGTTTTACATTTTATATTCTGACAACTTCCCAGTACTAATTGCTGCATGGAGGATTTAAGAGAATATTGAAATTTAATGGGTCAAAATTAATACGATACCACTGGGAGAGTTGCAATCACCGCACTCAATATCTCAATCTGCTCTCTCGTCCCCAAATTACAACAAAAATTATGCCCCATGTTCTTCCCCACAGACTATACACGATGTTCTTGACAATGCATTTGGTAGATTTTTTTTTTTTTCATATGGAAGTAATGCCTCAAATCAAGTTAAAACACTTTGGGGATGTGCATTTAAAGAAAAATAATCAACAACAGGGTGGTGATTCGGCCCAGCACAAAGTTACCATTATCTTCCTGAAGATTTTCCTATAACAGGACACCCAGAGGTGTTCTCTTCATTTTATACAACAGCAATTTGCCATCGCTAACATATTTTTTTTTTAAAGAACAGTATCTTGTACTTTTATCCATTTATAGTTATGTTTCATGTTGTGGAACAACATTAGCTTGTGTTTTTACTTAATAGCATCTATAAACCGTCGTCTCCTAACCAGCCTCTCTTATTCTTTCTCTTAAAGTTAATAAGGAAAAAACAGCTTCAAATACTACCAAGAAACGACAAAGAGCAAATTCTTCCATCCTGAAGACTTTGCCATATCAGAGAATGTAAAGTTACAGCTTTAGCATTGACCGTTCAAAACTCTGACACTGGAGACTCCTTCCAAAAAATATTAAATAAACATCTCCTAACAGAAAACTTCACCATATTAACTATTTCCTTTTATTTGGAGTGTCTGCTTTATAACTCCCTGTGTAAGTTGTTACTATAGAAACAATAACATATTAGAACACGCACATTAATCTAAACCTTGCAGCCATAACTATTAACAAAGCTGCTGCTATAAGAAATGAATCAACACCTTCTGAAAAATCAGAATAGAGAAATCATAAACAGAAATAACAAATCTTAAAGGAACGGCAGCCAATTTTTAAATCTGAAACGCTTTCCCTAAACTGTAACTAGATAGTGCGCCGAGTCATATTTATTGCACCTCTGCTCCATCCTTCCTCCATCAACCGAACCCACAGACTTCGAATGAAGTCCCACACTTCATTTTTCTGGCTGCTCTAGTACATCATGTGGGTATTAATAGAACACTACATCTTGCTGAATTTTCCAATAAGTAGGCCATTTGAGACTCCGCAATTATCACATTGCACTTACGCAAAACCACAAAAATCCTGCGAATATTAAAACCAACACGACACGTCCCAGAAACCGTACACTTTCCCTATGAAGTCATTGGTCAAAAATTACCCCAATCCTCAATATCATTCAGAATGACTCTCAAAATCTCTCAGGTCATGTTGGATGGTTATAATTTGGCTTCTCTCTTATTTGTGTCATGAGAAGTGCTGTTTGTTTGTAAGATCCTCTGAGAAGAGTCGAGACTGTGGAAAGCTAGACAGAGCTGTAGTGATCCTGATGAAGTGTGCTTGAAATGATGACTCGAGTGACTCAAGAAACTGTCGAAAGTGTGAAGAGTTCATACCAAAAGTGAGTGTGTGTATGTGTGTCTGTTAAATCTCACACAGAGGTGCAAACAACTACAGTTTAGCTGTTTATCCCCCATTTTCTTCCCAATTTGGTCACCTGTCATTTCCCACCCACCAGCCAGCTCTCCCCATCACACAACAGCTGTCAATCATGGAGGGTGAAGGCTAACACATGCTTCCGCTGAGACATTCGAACTGCTGCTTGTGCTGCATCACAGGGCAGCATAACATGCTGGGAGGAAAGTGCTATCTACCCTCTTCCACATACATGAGCTCACAGATGTCCACTAATGGCTAGTGTCTCTGTGATTGACAGGTTAAACAAAAAAGTATTCCCCTCCTACACGGCCAGTTTTGCTCTCTTGGCTCCTGGCCATGGATGGTTGTGGCATCATTGTGATTGAAACTTCCGATTTCCTGATGATGACCCCTTGCTACGGCGATACGGGAGAATTCCAAAAACAGTGCTTTTCTGTATTTTCAGATAAAGCAGGAGTCAAACCTAGCGTATTCATTGAAGGGGAAAATATGTGGAACATTTGCTTCTGTTAACAGTTACTTTCTCTTCAACTTTATTGAGGTGAACTTTGACCTAGGTATTGACAAGCCTCCATCTCATGACCCAGAGAAAAACAACTGTCTTCTCTTTGGTGGATAAAAAAAAATGAGGCGCGCTTAATTGGTGGTCACGCAAAACTCTTGCCTCACTGTTATGTAATGTTGGATGGCAAACATATAAAAAAACAAAAGTAGCCATCTTGTCCACTCATACACACTAGGGTTTTTTGTGGTAAAATTCTGTTTTTTTTTCCTTCTGTCTGATGGGATTTTCTTAGCATGATAAAAGGGAAGGCTTTCATGTTCATCCCTAAAAAAATTCCCTCTTCCTGTCCTCCCTCCTTCTTCATCCCATACCTTTGACGCCTGTTAAACCAACACTTCCGCTGCTTCATATATTTATTCGCACAAGGCTGCACATTGAGCCATTAAAACCTCCAGATACGTGAGGGAGTGAATAAGAAAAAGAGAGAAAAGCAACGGAAATGCTGAACTTTTCCCCCCTTTACCCTTCTAATGACCTCACACACACCCACACACACGGAGGCCTTGTTGACATGCAGTGGCCAGGATGTGAATACTTAAGAGAAGAAGGGAAAAAGTAAGAGAGGGACAGAAAGACCCCCAAACCACACACACACACACACACCAGTGAACCTGGGAATCCAGTGCAAGCATAATTACTGGTGATTCAGCTTTAACACAATCGATACATGCAACATCAAACACGCCATAATGTAGTAAACGGCTGTAGAAAGAGATACAGCAGCCGCACCTCAAACCCACCCAGGGAGAAATCAAACACCTTCTCAGAGGCGAGAGGAAGTTAAAAGAAAGCCAGCCGTTTATGAGAATGGCCAATTATGGGCAACATGATCTTCTTGGAGATGGAATTCCACATGTAAACGTTTGCTGTGGAAAATAAATGGCTATGTGTGTATGTTTTCCTTAGGAGATTTCCCTCGTGCTTCCCATGCTATCAGCTGCATCTGGGATAATAAAGGTTTGTTTGTGTGGATTTTCCTTTGGACTCTTTTCCTTGTGTCACCTTCAGTCTCTCCTTCTTCTTCTTTTTTCTGTCTCTGTTGCCATTTAGCCCTGTGTTTCTGTAGGTATCTGGAATAAACATTAACCTCCAGGTGGACCTCCAAGACTAACATGGACAACAGGAATACATTTTGTGTAGCATGATCATATTAACCATCTCCTAATGGTACTAAATATTCCTAACTAATATTGCTTTTCCACCATTCGGTGCAGTGCAACTCAGCTTGGCATGTTACCTATAGTCGCTATTTCCACCACCAAGCAACCTGTGCCATACTGTACTTAATATTCGTACTGAATTTCGCATAGTACCTGGTTACCGTTGTTACCCAGATACCACAGGAGCCAAGCTGCGACATTTTATTTGTAGGCTAGACCTTAAAATAGGGGATGCCATCTATTGATCAAACAATCTCTCTGGCTGGAGTCGCTTCTCTAACAGCACAAAGTCTGTAGTTGGTTAGTGTAGTGTCTGCTGACAGTTCTCAGTTTCAGGGTTGCCAGGTCTCAATAAAATTTCCAGCCCATCTACATCTAAAAAAATACATGAAAAATTAGGACATTGGAAAAGGAAGAAGCATTTTATTTTTCTTTTACATGGGAAACCATGGTGTGCATTTCTGATTTCTGCAATAGGCCTTTTTAAATCATCACCTTTATCCACTACATCAATCCCCTTTCCTCAGAAACGGTTATGTAGATCATACTGTCACTACTTACCCTTCCCTTCATTTGCCATAGCTTATGTTTGTAGAAATTGATTAGATTTAATTCTGATTATTTGCTTTAAAAGAAGATCTTGGCAGTCAATGACTATTTTTCAAATAGCCCCAAAAAACGCCACCCTTGGATTTGCTTTTCCTATGCACAGCCTTATTCAAAAACTTGCCCAATTTGTCAAAAAAAAAAAAAAAAAAAAAAAAAAAAAAAAACCCTGGCTTCACTTTTTTAGCCCTTTTTTCTGGCAGAATTAAGAGTTAAGCAATTTAAACCATTTAACCAACTAATTTTAAACTGCAATTTAATGTTTCAGATTCATTTAACATTTACTTATTGCTTTGTAACTATGTGATCCAAATAAAATCCAAATCTTGTAGTAAATCTTGTAAATCCCAAATGGCTTCCACGTTGTTTGCACTGTAAATAGGATATAACATGGATATAACGTATTATGGAGCTGAATGCCTTACCTAGTTTTCCAGAAGTATCCTCAACCAGAATATCACACTTCCTGGATTATTTTTATGGGGTGAAAACAGTAACTCTGCTTTGCTTCAAGTCGCACCTTGTCATTGATGATTATCCTATAACAGCACACTCACAACTGTTTTATTTCTTGCAGTATTATAAAAGCTAAGAGTGTAATGCAATGACACTATGTGTATCCATATCCATTTAGTGCTTCAAATACCATATTTGTTGCACTATATTTGAATTTTTTTTAAATAGGAATTTTATATCAAGATATCACTATAAACATTTGAGATATTCTGCCCCTCATGTGTACACATTTTACATACAGTTTTTAACGCAGCTACATCAGAGATCTTTCAATCACAGCACTGACCCAAGTACAGTGAACACCACATTTACCTTGGTGTCTGTTAGGAAACCCGAAGCTAAATCAGAAGTAGCTGTGGTACAATTTCCATGATCACTGATTTGGCTTTCAATAGAAATGTGATAGCCTGCAAGCTACTTTTTCCCCCTCTTTTTGTCCAACTGTATTGATGTTTCACTACAATTCCTTCATTGTGCCTCATGCATCAGATAAAGCGAGTAGCCTATGGGAGTTGGAGCACAATTCAATAACACAATTCGCAGGAAAAATAAATAAAACACTACAGATCAGTATCTCGTTCAATTTAAAGAAAGTCCTAACACTCTGATGTAGATCTCCCGTGTCTCCATAGTGTTTCCTCCACTCCCTCAGCGGTGTGTGAAGGGTTCTGCAGCATTCTGCCCACGCTGGGCTGCTCTCCTGGCTCTGACAGAGCGAATACACACACACACATACACACAACACAGACAAACCTTGGGGGCCTAACACAGCTAGAGGTGTATTACTGAACACACACAATGAGTATGACCCCCAAGACCCATCTTTAGGAGGACCCCCTGCCACCACACACACTAATCTGTGAGGCCAAGAGAGCCTCACATCCCTTCGAGCCTTCCGCAGTCTGACTCCCAAACGCTCCCTCATTAAAACCCTGCCCTGGGAAAAACTCTATCTATTTCTCTTTCTCTTTTTATGCATTGTGAACCTCTGTTTTCTTTTTTTGCCCTTTTACCATCCATTCTCTTTCTGTTGGAGAGAGAAATATACACTCCAAACTGTCTCATAGTGCTATCATGGCCGACATCACACCATCCTGTCATTGATTACTTTCCTATAATGGTATGTACAACATTACATATTGTATAAGCAACCTGCATCTATTTAGTGCTCCAAATGTCCGAATATCTGTATTTGGATTTAAACCTGAAGTGGGAGTGGCTGAAGCTGGAAGGTACTATGTTCCTGAAAACTCGGGAAAGAACCCATAGGCTTAGCAGTGTTAGAGCGGTGTGTGAGTTCTGCCTCTGACAGTTCCTCAACTTCAGCTACATCACTCGAGATCGTAATTGGTCTCAACTAGAGATGTGCGCAAGAAAAAATCCTGCTTATGCAATTATTTTTGTTTGTACCTGTTTGTAGATAGTTTTGAAGATAGTTTTTTTAACAAATTTAGTTGGTTCTATTTTTTCTGCCAAAATATAAACAAACTAACCACCATGTAACCACCATGTAACCACCATGACCCTGACCAGGCAGTTACTAAAGATGAAGGAATGAATGAATGTGGTCTCTGTTTTTCTTATCTGACTCATGTTCACGTGATTCCAGTCCCGATGCACATCTCTAGTCTCAACCAGATGCCTTTTGGAGCTTTCTGGCAAAACTAAACAAAACAAAACAAAAACCCCGAATAACTCTAAATAGTGTGCCTCCTATTCATATCTGTTTTCATATCCGTGTACATAACCTCTGTTCATACCGAATAATTATTCCTATTTGGTTTCATCCTGAATAAAAGCATTATAAACTTAAAAGACAGCTGGCTGAATGTGATTTGAGATTACAGATCTATTAGTTGGAGCAGGAGTAGTGACATGATCATGCATCTTGAATATCTTGAACACATCAAGTACCTGATAATTGGCTCGCACTTATTGTACACTGATGCAATCCCACGTACAATACACACACACCCACTGTGGATATACTGCGTCTCTCTTCATTATGCGTGTGCTGAACCGGTGACGCATCTACTGTAACCACTCTGTCAGCTTTACTATCACACACACTCATTCACTCGTACCAGAGTTACAAAATGACTCCTGCATGCCTGCTGGGCCCATTTACTCTCAGTTTGACTTTCACGTTGAGCAAATGAATTCAGGCTGCATAAAAACAGTCAGGTGTATGTGCATATGTGTGTATGTGTGTATGTGTGCGTTCCTGTCACTGCATTAGCAGGTTTCACTCTCCCAGGCTCTCTCACCTGAAAGTGAGTTTACCTGATTAGCTCAGCTGAGAGCTCGCACCACTAAACACCTTTAAGCTCTGCTTCTGTGAGTCTCACACACTCACCTATTTAACTGACGTGTTATCGGAGGTGCTGGAGCGAACTTCTGTCTAATCTCCCAACGAACCAACTCACGCTTTGATCGCCCGGAAGATATCCAACTGAGAGATGTTGCTCTTCTTTTCCGCCTGTGCTAAAATATTAATGGCGCAGACATTGGAGTTTTGGCTTTAGATAGTCACTGACTTCTCTTTTCCTCCTCTGAATAGTTAATAGATACTGTAGATTATTTGATCAATTGCTTTCAACTCGTGCATGAGGAGCGTTCGGATTGCAGCGGCCTCTCTGATCTGCTCGGCTGGTTAAGCAAGATCAAATGGGAAAAGACCAGAATGGACTGAAATGCAAATGGAGGCTATGCGATGGTGTGTTTCCATTGTGATATTAGTATATGAGTCATGGCCCTGGGGATCCCTGAGGTTGGACAGAGTGCTGCAAATACTCTGTAAGATCAACACGGCCAATTTGTACAAAATGGTGTGGATGCTTAAGTTGGGATCATTTTCTGAGAATGAAACTGCATCTAAAGTGGAAACTACAACAGCTAATACAACTCTATACCTACATCCTTGCCAAAACATGGCTGCGGCATTCTCATGGAGTTTTCTTTGCTTTTTCAAAATTACCCTTACACTTTCATTATAAATGAGTTTTGCGCTAAAATGTTTTCAGCTCTTTAGTTAACTGCAACAAAAATTCTTGTAGTAATCACCCCTATAGTACAAATGGGATGAAGTTTAAAGAAATTCTTCAGTGTTTCTCAACCTAGTGTAATATGTAAGGAATGATGTTACAGGAAAATAATCAATGACGAGGTCGGGCAGTTACCACAAATAGATGTTTTATTCCTCATATACCTCAGCAATTTGCCAATGATTACATTTTTTTTATTTATTACAGAATGACGTCATCTTTAATGATTTTTTCTGCATTGTAAAACTTAAAGTTCTCCTGGAGACTCCTCCCATAAATGCTAAATAAATGTCTCCTCAGAAAGAGAAATCTTTAAAAAAATCTGTTTAGGTTGTGTGTCCACCATACAAGTCCCTGAGTTAGTTATTACTGTAGTAATGATATTGTATTAGAATGACTACATGAACGTAAACCTGTGATTTCCTTTATAGCCAAAACTTCTGTCAGAACTGCTGTTATAGGAACTTAATCAACATCTTCTGACCAATCAGAATTAAGAATTCATTATTTATTAGACATTTTTTAAATAAACATGACTTGCTAGTTGTAGGTCTATAATTACTGATTATAGTCCATCTGTTGCTTTGCACAGTTCATGTGTGTGTGTGTGTGTGTAGTTTCATATGAGACTCGGGCCATTGATGCAGCAAACTGGTCTGATCAAAATCCCACATCATCTGAACAAACAAGCGCTACACCTTTCTCTCCATAGCCCTTTTTCTCCGTCTGTAATGTTTCCCTCTGTGTCTTGTAGTGGTTTTCTCTTCCATCACTTCCCTTTATTCTCCCTTTTCTCTCCCCTCCTTTTCACCCTACCTATCTGTTTTTCTTTCCTTTAATGAGAGGCTCACAGGAATTGGCGCTAAATGAATGCAGCTTCAGTCGGTGGTGGCAGAAGGAGCTGAGACTGACAGTAATGGAGGGCTTTTGGCTGCCCATCACAGCAGCTGAGCAGGTTTCAGTCGAGCTGCGACGCTCGCGATTCGTCTGCCTGCCAGACGGCTTTCCGTCCCAACTTTGACTTAAACACGCTGTGTAGTTTGGGATCTAACCTTTGTGTGTGTATGTGTGTTTTTTTAACTGTTTGACTTTGACACCCAAATGGGAGAGGTGAGCCGAGTGAAGAATCGCTAAAATAAAAGAGAAATGAAGGACATGAAACTGATTAATGTTTCATACAGCCAGGTCAACCCAGAGGCATGCTGGGAAAAGCTCTGCGACTTATAAAAGACACAGTAAAGCATTTTGATGTGGAATATTTAAACTGGGCTTGAAATATCGAATGAATATTGAATATGAATATTAAATTCTTCATGGGGATGTGTGTGTAAAGGAAGCTTATAGCTAACAGGTGTGTGGAAATGCACACTTCCTTCAATAACACTAGTTATACAATAAAAAAGTTTACTAAAATAGCAAAATAAATCAGTAAAAAAAATTTCAGAGGAAGTCAAAGTGATTCTGGCTTCAAAATGGCCACTACTACTGTTTTTTTAATGTCAGATGGCACATAAGAAAATTTATTTGAAGATATGTCGCACTCAAGCATAATCTGACACAAATATATAATGATTTAGGTTTGAAGTTTGAAGTTTGCTAATGCTAGCTGTGAGCTTCCTTACTTGTTAGCAACATTAGCCTCATAGCTCTAGCACAAAAATAAAACAAACTCACTTTGTATACTTAACATGATGACATTTATTTAAAGAGAACATTTCATTTTTTTCAGAACTATATATAATATAACTTTATATAAACAGGAATATGTAAATATGTAGCATTAGCTTTCATCACTTAGCATTGAGCTAGACACAATACATTTACAATAATCTCTTCCTGTAATGTCTTTACACGGCATATTTGATCAATGAACTTGATTCCTGTGGAAGCTGAGGTTTGTCCTTCTTTATGCTCAGCCAAAGCCACACCTAACGTGTCCCACACACACACACACACACACACTGCAGTGAGCTATCTCTGTGCTAGGCTAGCCGCTAATCCATTCCCCGGGTCCATGAATTATTAATAACGAGTGAGCGAGTGTAGTGGCAGAGACAAATAGGCTAGCGGTATTCACTGACTAGCACTCAATGTGCTTTTTAGTCATGCTCCAGCTTTCACCTAGTCCATCCTGACACTGAGATTTCTTTTTACATTCTCTCGCTGGCTTGCTCTCTGTGACGCCGTTTTGAAGCACTCTGAATCTCTTGTGAGTGAAGAGTAAATGCTCTAGTCTCTGGAGATTTACACAGAAGAGCGCTGTATGAGTGTATGAGTATGTGTGTGTGTGTGTGTGTATGTGTGTGTGAAGCAGAGAAAGTCCTAGTAGGTAGTGCGCACTATAATAGGACATATCCAACAGGCACTCCCGACAACAGAGTTGACGTAGGCCCTGAGGGTGTGTCTGCGTGTATCTGTGTGTGCATTTTTAGGACGATTATAGTGGGTGGACGGCAGTCCCTGAGGGGAATGTAAGGACATTAACCCAGTTTTTTGGGACAGCTCCTGGACCACTCGTTCAGGAGTCTTAGCCAGCATCAGATGACTGTTCACATTCTAGGGCATTGTACAACAAAGTGACGGAGTGACATTTCCATAGATTTTTTCTCAATTCTATTAAAGTGTGCTTTGTGATAAGGTGACAAACTGACTCCAGATTATTTGTGGGTTCAGTCCTATGGTGTGGCGTGTTTGTTGTTCCCCGAAACTTCAATTCCATCATTCAATTGGTGGTTCATTCAAAACGGAAGAAAAAAAAAAGTCTTGTATTTGATTGGGTTTAACTGTAATATAAAACAGTAATGTTTGTAAATGGTACAGTAGAGTGTGCACCTTTTGGCTACTATCATCTCATATCAGAACTCTTACTGTTACTAACCTGATTATTTAAGCAATATCACACACACAATTGTGTGCTTATATTGAATATCGGCATGGCTGTGATACGACTGTAGGTAATCACAGCCGTGGCGTTATTCAGTATAACTGCACAATTGTGAGTATGATTTTGCTTTTATACAACAGTTCTATAAACAAGAAATTAGTATGGAATAAGTGACAATATCAGACACAATATAGTCAAATGTTCTGTTTATTTTTGGTCCACTTGTGGGAATAGATCCCGAAGAAGTCACACTCACTTTACAGCACATCGGTTAGCTGCTAGCTAGCTCACGTTGATTTGTACATTCCCGTTAAAGGTGCTTCCGGTGAAATTGGTTTCCCTTCTTCCTTTTCATCTTCATCTGATGAGCTTTCATATTTTAAGTCAAAAGTTATACTCCTGAACTATGTATCATTTGCCATGTCTTCTGATGATGTTGCTAACACTACTGTAGTAACCATTTAAAGTAGGAAGTGGAATTTTACGTGGCGGACACAGACGAGCGGAGTGAAACGTCCCAGTGCGGTTATACTAAATATAAGCACTCTGGGAAAGCCTCTTGACCAATCAAATTAGTGGACTGGAATTATCTGTTGTATAATTTCCAATAACAGCATGTCCCAAAGTGTTTTATCCTCTCATACAAAAACAACTACTGCAATTTTTTAATCTATTGATGAACAGCATGTGATACTTTTCATACGTTTATAGTTTATTTTAATGTTGTGGATTGTCTGTGAAACAGGTTAAGTCCTGTTATCACTTATAGCATTATAGCAGCTTTAACCAGCCATTTGCTAACTACTTCTTGAAGTTTGTAAGACAAAAAGACACAGTTTGTCATGTTATTGAGAAACCAGAAAGCAGAAAATCTTCTGTCCTGAAGACTTTCCTGTGGCGGAAAACTTTACAAAGTGTTACAAAGCACTGACACTGAAGACTCATTCCATAAACATTAAAAAACTTCATATATCAACAACAAGAAGAAGCTTTTAAATAGGTTTATTATTAGGTTTAAATGATCCACCATACATGACCCTGTGAATTAGCTGTTATTATAGAAACAATAAAAAAGATTCTGGTCAGGGGATCAAATCAACAGATTTCAGGAGCAGTTACCCAGAAGGCATTGCTATCAGAAGCCATTTTGAAGTCATGTGATTGTATTTACTTTCAAAGGCTGTAACTTCGTTAGACGGTGTTGAACACAGGGTTTGGTTTTTCACACACTCCAGCATGCGGAGGTAAAACTTTGAAGCTTCGGAATAATTAGCATATGCAAATGAACCTACAGCGAGCTCATATTTGAGCTTCTCAGTCAACACAGAAGGTGGATCAAATTCAAATATTTTGCCTTAGCGTATATTCAAATATTGTAAATGAAAGATATGCAAAATGACATCATTTGTCTTTCCAAGTGGATTTTAGAGCAAATATTTACACAGCCGTGCTAAATGAGTGCAGAAAAATAATTCTAAAACAATAGCATTTAATTGACAGGAGGAAACTATAGCCGTGAATATGTGCTGATTGTGAGTGTGCAAGCAGACACAATCAAGGCAAATTGACATTTGCAGGAACATCTAATTATGTTTATCTTACAGAGTTTTTGGATTTGGCTCTGCTGCTTTGATATAAAAAAAAGAAATTGTGGTGGAGAAACGGCGTCGGCTCCAAACCGACGTCTTTCTCCTGCGTGCCTTTGAAGACGCCGCGGTTTCGCAATATTGATTTCGCCCCACTTAGAAAACAAGTTGAGGGAGTGTGTTTGTGTGTGCAAGACAGGCAGAGTTCTAATCAAAGTCTCACAATGTATACACACATGCTTCCATGCACACACCAAGAACACAACAAATAAACGCACACTTTATTCTTATTTCCCATCAGAGAAAACTGTGACATTCTCACAAACACACTTTAGCTCAGCAGAAAATACCCATACACCCCCCCACACACACAACTATGACAACAAATTCATGCATACTATGCATACTATACTTTTAAAATATACTTCCTTGTGCTTTTAAGACACTTAAACTTCATTAAAATTAAATTTACACTCACACACATACATACAAGACAGTTTCATCTTTACAGAGACATCTACAGAAGATAAATTTTCTTTCTTGACTCTGTCCATGCCTGTGTATGTAGAAAAATAAGTGTGTGTGTGTGTGTGTGTGTAAAGTAGGGCTGCTGGTTAACGGCAGCCGGTGTGTCAGGATTAGGCTGTAGGGAGGATCAGATTTGTTCCTGATGAGGTGATGTGCTCCTCTGAGCTCCGCTGCTTTACAGATTTTCTCTGGATGTGTGTGTGTGTGTGTGTGTGTGTGTTCTCTCCGCTCCGCTGGCGTTCTTTGCACTCTTTGAAGTAGAAACTCCACTTTAAATAAGGGCTTCACTGGTGCCTGCAAACACACTCCTGCCTCTGAGTAATTGGCTTATTTCATTTAGGCAGGTGAAGGGCCTCACAGTGACTCACTCTCTCCCTCTCCCTTATTCTTTATTTCTACCTTTTTCTTTCTGTCTTTACATGAGATAGATAGATGTTTGTGTGTGCTTGCTCAATAGGTGTGAAGTTATTTGTGTATCTGTTGTATGTGTGAAAGAGCGTGTTATACCCAAGTGCTAGCAGGTGCAAAGTGTAGCACAGGTGCCGAGTGGTTTTTATTGGACTTAATTGCTCTAAAATGCAACTTTTGTTCTGCTCTCTATTCAGATCTTGTCTTATTTTGGATGTGATCCACATGTGCAGCACTGAATTATTGACAGAAGTGTGACGATACCATTTTATGTATGTAATAATCTAAGACTTCCATGCATCATGTGGGATTTAATGAACAAAAATACCATTACTGCTTTTATGAGTATCACACATGGTACAGTAAATAGAGATTATGGGTATCCAACTTGCAGAAAATGAGAAATTGGGAGAGTGAGTTCAGTAGGAATAAATTGGCATTTAAGAGATCTATCATGGTAGAGTAAATGGGCATTTTTGGTACCCAACCTGCTGCAATAAGTGGGCATTATAAGAGCAGAGTTTGGTGTATTAAAAGGGAATTATGGTTAACCCGACTTGGTATAGTAAATGGGCATTGGGAATACCCAACTTGGTGCAGGAAATGGGTAATGGGAGTAACATACTTGGTGCAGGAAATGGCTATTAGAAGTACCCAACTTGTTGCAGAAAATGGGCATTGGGAGTACCATATTTGGTGAAGGAAATGGGCATTGGGAGTATACATGGTGCAGGAAATGGCCATTGGGAGTACCCAACTTGGTGCAGGAAAAAGGCATTGGGAGTGCCCAAATTGGTGCAGTAAATGGGCATTATGGGTACCCAAACTGCTGTAGGAACCTGCCATTTTAGGCACAGTTTGGTGCAGTAATACACAATGACCGCCTTTGTGGAGTGAATGGATATTATCAGTGACAAGATATGGGTACTCAAACTGGTGCACAAATGAGCATTGGTAGTACTCAGACTGGTGCAATAATTTGGCATTATAAGTGCACAATTTGGTGCATTAAAAGGAAAGGGCTTACTGAACTTAGTAAGAGGGCATTGGGAGTACCGCGACTGGTGCAGTAAATGAGAATTATCTATACCCAACTTGATGAAATAAATAGGTGCTCTTCTTCTCAGCTGGGTGCACTGAATAAGAATGATGGGTAATCCACCTTGGAGAAAATCGATATTATCCTTACCTAACCTGGTGATGTACTGGATCCTAACTATATTAAGGGAATTAAGTGACAGAACTAGAAGTCTTTACAAAGGACCATGGGTCTCAGATGACTCAGCTAAGTATCGCTGTATCTTAACATAGTTACTATACCCCTGTGGGTTCTGGCTGTTAGCACAGTCTGGTTTTCCAGATAATAGTAGCAATAATCATCATCATTATAATCATCATCCTTATGATCATCTTTTCAGTGTTTGTGTGTTTCTGTATTCCTGAGTTCAGTTTGACGATTTGAGTACTGTTTGAGAAGAGAGAGAGAGAGAGAGAGAGGGAGAGAGAGAGAGAGAGAGAGATGAGGCAAGCCAAAATACAATTTAGTTTGCTACTGAGTTCTATTGAGTATCTGTAGGTATCAAACTGGGTAGAGGAAATAGGCATTAATGTAGTAATTGGGCATTATGGGTACCCAACTCAGTGTACCAACAGGGTATTATGGGTACTGAACTTGGTGTAGTTAATTGGTATTATTGGTAGCAAACTTAGTGTAGTAAATGGGTTTTATGAGTAGCTAACTTGGAGCAGTTATTAAGTATTATTGGTGCCAAACACAGGGTAATTAATGGGTATTATGAGTACTGACCTCAGTATAGGATTTGAGCATTATTGGTACCAAACTCAGGGTATTTAATGGGTATTATGGGTACTGAACTCAGTGTAGTAATTGGGTATTATGGGTACTGAACTCAGTGTAATTATGGGAATAATGGGTACCAAACTTGATGCAGTAAACAGGTATTATTAGTACCAAACTCAGTGTAGTAAATTGGCATGATTGGTACCAAACCTGGTGTAGTAAATCAATATTAATGGTAGCAAACTCAGTGCAGTAATGAATATTATGAGTACTGAACTCAGTGAAGTAAATGTGCATTATGGGTACCTAACTCAGTGTAGTAAATGGGTATTATGGGGAGCTAACTTGGTGTTGCAAATGGGGAATTTTGGGTACCATGAAATAAACAGGCACTATGGGTTCCAAACCTGTCTTACTACACACTTTACATCAGGACCCTTAGGACACACAGAACAAGTGCCATCAACTTGTGTCATAAAACACAAACTTACATGTATGTGTTGATGTAGAAGCGCAGGATGATTGATGACTCTTGGATTTACTTGCCCGGGCTACCTGCAGCAAGGGCCTTGTTGAGAGATGAAGAGAAATGACTGTGTGTGTGTGTGTGTGTGTGTGTATGTTGAGTGTTTTTCTCTGTAGCTGTCCGTCCAGTGGAGATCAATAGACTCTCAGAGCGTGGGACAGCCTGTCGCTGGGACACAGAAACACAGGTCTGGAGTCAGCGGTCCCAGTCATTCCCTTCCTCCGTCACCCGAATGAGTCGTCTCGGAACAGATCGATGGCTGACATCAGCCCGGGAACACACCCTCCTACAGTTATTACCTCCGACTCTGTCAGAAATCACACACTGATAGATTACACATGCTCACAGAATGATGCATTACAGACAGACTACGTCCGCACACGCACAACGATACATTACAGACAGACTCACTCGGCTTCCCTGGACAAGCCAGCCATGACGGAGGGTGATCCGATGAAAAATGACGCTTAGAGAGAAAGAGATTTGTCTCTTTTTTGTTTTCTTCTGCTGTTGCTCAGAATTTTTGTCAGTAGCTTTTTTTCATGGATAGCTAGGTCACGCAGAACTCCAGTTTGGTTTGAGAGCCAGGGTTCCATTACATGGTCTTTACGTTGATTACATTGAGTCTGTGCTGGTTGGCTATCAGTTGGTACAGAAAATCCAAAATGTGTGGGAAGCAAAGACAAATTTATTGCTTCCTGATCAACTTCTTAATCAGATCTGGTAGAGCGAGTCGGAGTATCAGATGTGTTTGCTTTTTTAAAATTCTAGAATTTTTATTTTTATTCAGTGACTCAATTCTGGAAAAATGGATCCTGCCAAATTTTCCTACATTTTAGGAATTATAAAATTACACGATGAAACAGAAGAGCTATGGCTAAGCTTTGGTTAAGCTGCCAAAGAACCAGTTGGGTAAGACATGAGACATTTATTTTGCATTTTTGAAGGAGTCTCCAATGTCAGTAAATCTTCAGGATATCTTATTAACTTATTAATTAAAAAGAGGCTGTTTATAGCTTCCTGTAGTGCTACCAGGAACTTGTTTTGAGACATTCCACAACATTAAATGTATCTATAAATGGATAGAAAGTATGACTTGTTATTCTTTCATTAATAAAAGTATGTCATTCTTGTAATATTAGAAAAATAAAACACTTCAGAACATGCCTTTATTGAAAGCTGTTTTGTGGTAACAGTAATTCTGCTTCACATCTGGCCTCATCACACCATCTCATCATATTATTTTAGATTATTTTCCTACAACATCACACTCTCAAGTTTTTATATTCCTTACTTCAGACGGTATCAAATGTAAACAGTGTTAACTGGGGTCACCTGACTTAGTTTATAGTCTGTACTGCTTATGGAAAATAATAACTTTTTCCATAAGACTTTTTGTTTTGTGAAAATGATGCCTGAAACAGATCATTTGTGCTTAATAGAAACAGAGTCCCTGATTCTAGATTTTAGTTCTTACAGTGAAGGGCGTGCCAGGATGTGCCAGGTAACAGCGCTGACACGTTGATCAAATCGGACTGGTTGAGCGTTATGCAGAGTGATGTTCACACTGTCTTTGGGTCATTTAGAGAAAGATTCCCTCAAACCTTACACTCAGTCTGTCTACTACTATTACTATAACACACATACACACACATACACACACAGAGGCTTCTGGCAGATATAAATCATCTCTGACAAGGGCAATGACAGGTTACAAACCTCTGCTAGCTGCCTCCTCTTGCTCGCTCTACTCGTATGGAACATCGCTGAAGTGCAACGCTATTGAAAAAGATTTATAACAACAGCAAACGTAGATACACAGGTACGACTCGCAACACAAGGCGTGAGAAGAGGGAAAGGAAATTTTAAAAATATTTGATTTTTTTAATGAAATTTGTGAAAAAAAGCAAAAAAAAGAAGCACCTAAGATGGTTCTCTTATTAAGCTAGTAGAGAGAATATTGAAAGTATTCGAAGAAGTCGTCAAGGCTACTTTAATGAATCTAAAATCTAACATTTTTGAGGCCATTTTTTCCCGCACTGTTTTTGCTCCTGTCTGTCGTCCATCATATTTGTTCTGAACTAAAGCTCTTGAGAAATTCTGTACAATCTTGGGATTTGAGAATCAGGACTCGTAAGCGTAATTAGAAAAATTTCATAGTGTGGATGCTTTTATGACAAAAACAAACGAACAAACAAAACAACCTGTCTTTATAAGTCTGTCTTAGTATCCGGGGTCTCTTACATTTCTGACATCACTTAGAATTGTACAGATATAATTTATTATAGATGGAGTTAAAAAAGAAAAATGCTTTATTTCAGTTAATAAGTAAGGAGTAAACCACATGAAGGCATGCTGTTATAGGTAAATAATCAACAATGGGGTGGTGTGGTGTGGCCTGACGTGAAGCAGAGTTACTCTTATTCCCTAAAATGGATTATTTTCCCCTAAAAGCATGTCCCAAAATGTTTTATTCAATGATTACATTTTTAAAAATGAATTACCATATGAATTTTTATGTATTTATAGTTACATTTAATGTTCTGGTACAGCCACGAAAAAAGTTAGTTCTTGTTTTCACTAAAGTTATATCAGATATAAACAGTGATTTTTTTTTCTTTCAAAGTTGTAAGACAAAAAAAAAAAAAAAAAAAAACTCAGCTTGTCATGTTACCAAGAAACCAGAAAGTCCTGGAGTTTTTGCCGTTATAAAACATGAATCAACATCTTCTAAGCAATCAGAATCAGCAGCGCTGTGGTATAAGATAAATGAAAAATACATTATATTCCACTATCATTTATTATTTATTTTCTCACATTCCCTTTTTTTTATCGACTCCGGAGCTTGTTTAGTCATTTATTTATTTCCTATTTTACTAACGTGATACTTAGTAGGTATTAAGCTTTAACAGTTCATCAGGATTTTCCCGTGTGTGTTTCTTCTTGTGTCTTTAAGAGAATGTGACATTTGTGATGTTCATTATCTAAACTCATCTAGTATTGTGTTTATGTTGTAACTATTTCAGATTTTTTTGAAATCATGCTATATATTATATGAGATATCAGCACAGCTGGAGTTTGGCACTTCATAAAGCATTGATTTATTTATTTATTTAATTTTTGGTGTGTGTGTGTGGGTGCCTCAGGATCCTCACATTCATCTGTCTGTTTGAGTAAATCAAGCAACACATAGACACACAAACCCACACACACACACACACACACACCCACCCACACACACACACACACATATACACTGACAGGTGCCAGTCTCTGACAGGCCTCATGATGTTGAAGGTGACATTATAAAGAACAATGCTGGCGGCCATTTTATGCTGTGTATCACAGAAAGGACAGCATGCGATCAGAGGTGTGTGTGTGTGTGTGTGTGTGTGTGTGAGTGTGTGAAGAAGAAAGGGCTTGCATACTCATCTGGCAGGGAGGCCACCGTCACAACACTAAATATGATGAACACTGTTTTCACCTCTATCTCTGTCACACAGAGTCTTGAGATTTGGCTGTACAGGTCCTTTATATAACACACACCCACACACACTCACACACACACACACACACACACATGCACACTCTGCCAGTTCCAAACATGCTCATAACCTGGAAACAGGAAGCATGTGGAGCGGCAGTGTCCCTCTTCCCCAGTCCAGACTAGTTCTCAGCGTGTCTCCGCTGTCCCCTCCGTTCCAGCCCAAAATGAGTGTTTAACCCTAACACAGCGAGCATGTGACCCTCGCCCCTGAACCTCACCCCCCTGCCGGGGTGTTGGCAGCGCCGCCCCATTGCATGTGATGCCCACCGTAATCCCCCGCCTGAACGCACCGGCCGGTCGGCTGGCGGGAACAGGTGTTGCGAGCTCAGCGTTCCCCGAGAACGAGCAGCCGGCGATCGACGGTTCCTACTGCTGCAACACGCGCCGTCTAACAAACACACCGAAACCTGCCGAGCAGTGGTGTGTGTGCGCGTGCGTGTGTTTGGACTGTTCAAACGGAAAAGCTCCCAGAATTTTCCCAGTTTGAATGATAATCGAATTTTCAGAATATCTACATATTCCAAGGGAAACAAATTCTTTTATAGTTCATTCTCTTTCTTTCTTTCTTGCTCGCTTTTAGTTTATTTCACTTCATTTCTGTAGTTGAATTTCATCCTTTCATTTTTTCTTTCTTGATATCAGTTTCTTTATTTTGTTCTTTCACTATCTTTCATTCTTACTTTCTTTTCATTTTCTTTCTTCTTTCACTCCATTTTTAGTACACATCATCTCTTTTGTTTCTTTCTTTCTTTTTTCTTTCTTCCTTCCTTCCTTCCTTCCCCTCATCACTTTCTGCTTCTTCTAACCACATTGAATTTTCTTCCCGAATTCAAATCTAGTGATGAGGATGATGATGGTGATGATTATTATACATTTAACAGAACGTAGTGCACTTCCTTGGCAACCTCACAAGCTGTTTTTTTGTCTCTTTAACTTCACGAGAAAAAAAAAGAGGCTGGTGATGGAACGACGGTTTACAGCTGTTTATATAACATAAGTACTGACAGGAACAAACTTGTTTCATGAACATTCTGCAATATTAAATGTAACCAAAAATGGATAAAAATCGTAATTTAATTAATAAAAAGTGGCATAAGAGGAATAAACCACCTCAGGAATAAATCACCTCATGTGCTGTTATTGGAAAAGAATCAGATTTGTGGTGATAACTTTTCACCGCCCTGTCTTGACTATTTTCCTATAACAGAATGCCCCCAAGTGGTTTATTCTTTACTCAATCCATGGTTCTCTGTTCTAACAATCTGTAGTATAATTTTAACATACAAAAAACAAAAAACAACAAAAAAAGAAACAAAAATATAAATGAGTGAAACATAGCTGCGTTTAAATCAGTAAAACATAACTGTTGTATATACAGTATGTAAAGTATACAGTATACAGTATGTAAAGGAAAATGTATAGAATGATAAACGATTGCTGTAGGAGAATAAATAAAAATCAGAAATATTAAAGTTGGTCATATTAGCTTTACAAATGTCTAATTAACTTATGTTAATTGCAAATTACATGAAATCTAATTCAAATGCAATTTCTTGACTAATCACACAGCCTTGTTGTGTTTGTGTGTGTTCGTACAAACATCACATTTTTCATTTGGACGTCTTTTTGGTGATGTTTAAATTGTTAAAGTGTTCCTCAGAAAACATATTATCTCTCACTGTCTCTGTGTTTCGAGCATGATCGGCTAAACTGATTTCCTTCTCAGGCTCAGGTCCTCCTACGCATCTCAGATCAATTTGTCTTGGAGACAGGAATCCATATCATTCTCATCACAGGTATCTCACACACACACACACACACACACACTCATCCGACCTCCTCACACTTCACGCTGATTCAGCTTTTAGCGCTGACACCCCACAGACCGCCTCCCACCTTTCTGTCTATCTCTCTGTCTCACTCTCTGTGGTCCTCCAGGTCCAGGGCTGGAGTTGTCCCAGCGGTCGACTTTAAAGGTACTCCATCACACCACGCTAAACGTGTAAAACTGTGTGTGTGTGTGTGTGTTCAGTAGAAGTGCTGTGTTCCTGTGAGTCTGCAGCAGATCGATACTACACAGGAGTTAAATTAGAGCTCCACTCCAGTTTACCTCAGCTAGCACAGGTCCGACCCACAGAGTAGCTTTTTTCCCACAGAAAAAAAGCAGCTTCTGTATTTCGACACACACCTCACCTGAGTGGACATTAAACACACAATTCAGTCCTCCAGGAGAAAAGAAATGAAACAGGAGAAGTAAAACTCTCCTAACTTTTGCCTCATTTTTAGCGGTATTGTTGTGGTGTTCTTTTGAAGCTAACTACCAGCTAATTCAGCTAACAGCTAATGTTACGAAGCAGCAGTCAATGTTAAGAAAATAGCAAGTTTAAAGTCTTAATAATTAGCATTTATTTTGGTTTCTCTGACAGGAGACACCACACTTAGCCTCTTTTTTGTGTTTTGTATGTTTCAAATTCACTACATAAACCCTGTGCACAGCTAAATGAACTCCCACCAGAAACGATTTTGTTTGGAGTTCCCATTCCCATGGAGCGGACATTTTGTGGGGGAAAGTGTGCTGTAGTGACCGAGTAATGAGCTTCAGAATGAACAGATGATTAATAAACTGAGAGCATAATGAGTTAATACTGCAGTCAGACACACAGTTTTCACAACTCATCCACTCATTCAGCTGCTCTTCCACGTTTAGTGTATGTTTTCTCCTTTTTTTTCTCCTTTTCTTTTTCTTCTATTTTTTTTTCCTTCACAATCTCTCTCTCTTTCTCCATCTCTTCCTGTTTCCCGAAAGATTTCTGTCACTCTTAGACATCTTTCTTTCTTTCTTTCTTTCTTTTGCTCTTTCACTACCTTTCTCTCTTTCTTCCTTTTATTTTCTTTATTTCACTTTTTTCATTCTTCCACTTAATTTTCTTTCACTTAACGTTCATTCTTCCTTGCTTGCTTTTAGTTTCTTTATTTCATTCTACACTTCAATTTTCATTCTTTCACTTAGCTTTCTTTCTTTCTTTCTTTCGGTTTCTTATTTCTTTCTTTCTTTCTTAGTTCTTTCACTTAGTTCTTTCATTCATTTTTTATTTTGTTTCTTTATTAATTGTTTCACTTCATTTCTTTTCTTTCTTTCTTTCTTTCTTTCTTTCTTTCTTTCACTACATTTATTTCTTCTGTCCCTTCCTTTCACTTTCATGCTTTCTTTCTTTCTTTCATTTTATTTTCTTTCTTCTTTCACTTCATTTTTTACACATCAGCTTTTTCTTTATTCATCTCCTCTATTTCTTTTTTCTTTCTTCCCCTCATTACTTTCTGCTTCTTGTAACACTATGTATTTTCTTCTGTAAATTATACAAATCTATTGATAATAATAATAATAATAATAATAATAATAATAATAATATTATTATTATTATTATTATTATTATGTTTATGTTTATGTTTATGTTTATCTCTCTCTGTATATTCACAGCTGGTTTAGTTGTGGTCATTTAAGAGCTGGCTCAGTGAATCAAAAGTGTGCACTCACACACCTGACACCCTGCACCTGATACTAATGTGGGCTGGAACATTGCCAACACACACACACACACACACACGCACACACACACACTGCACCTGAGGGAATTCCCTGTCACTTTGTGTCCCAGGTAGTGCAGTACTTACAGCTCATTATCCGTTCCCTGTTACCTGCCAACAGAACGCACTACAGTTTACACAACATCACACACTCCACCTCAACACACTTCCCAAGAGCACACACCAAACGGATCAACACATTGCTTACAATGCTCACACACACACAGACATACACACACATACACACACACTGTACATAGACCAAAGGTAACTGGATATGTGTGACAGATGACTGTAACCAGAGTTTCACATTTCTGACAGACTAATCAGCCATGACTCACTTACAGGTATCACACACACACAAGCACACACACACACACACACACACACACACACACAAAGCCGTTTTTTATTTCGAGAGCTCCTGACACAATCAGAGGATCTAATGGACCGATTAAGGCTTTAAGAGGGTGAATGATCCCCTATTCACACATGAGAGGGAGATTGTATGTGTGTGTGTGTGTGTGTGTGTGTGTGTGTGTGTGTGTGTGTGGTAATCTAACTCCATATGGGAGCTGTAAGGTGTTCAGTAGGTTAAGAGCTTACAGATTAAATACACTGTAACAACACGCTCACAACATGTGAGAACATGAGAGCGTAAAAATGTATTTTCCTCTTTCTACACATACATTACAGGAAATGTAACCTGATTTCATCCTTTTAAACAAATCTTCAAATTCCAGGTCAGGAGCTCGATTAGCACAGATGACCTGGTGGTGTGAGATGACAAATGAGACAATCTTCCGGTCGAAATGATGTGCTTTGTGCGTCATGTGACCTGAGGAACCTGAGCTTGTGGGTTCTTATATATATATATATATATATATATATAGAGAGAGAGAGAGAGAGAGAGAGTATAGACTAGTCAAAAGTGGTAATGTGAAGCGCCACTACGAAACAGAACAAACTTCAAATTGTTTTATTTAAAATCCTCCATGCTTAAGAATTACGAGGTAACTGGTATCGCTATTCAGTCACGTCAGCTGCTTCTCCGGACCTTTGTAGATTATCTAAACCCTTTATTTATTTCTTCTATAATTACGTGCATACATCTCCATATGTATGCACGTAATTATATTAAAACAATACAGAATTACACATAGTAACAAACGTACCGGATTGTAATTGCGAATCCAAGACAAAGCAGGTAAATCAGCCGCCATCTTTAATCTGCACTCTCAGCATTAACATCTGTGTATGACCCAGGTGCTCGGCCTCGCGGAGGAAATTTTACAGAAAGGCGTTGGACCTGTAATGAATAATAATAACAAGCTAACCACAGGCACCTGGCCAAGTGGGGCGAGGGGAGGGGTGTGAGAATGTTTCTCTGATTAGTGGCCATCACCATTTTCCATTGCTTTACCCAAACACACACACACACACACACACACACAAACAACTCACTCATAGCCCCATCCATATCAACATATCCATAAAGCCACACTCATGCACCTGCTTCCTGATGGACTCGTACACACCTGCACCTGTGAATAATGCGCTGTCTCTCTCTCTCGCTCTCTCTCACACACACACACACACACATTAAACAATGCTGTGTATCCATCTGTGTATCTCTCTCACCCTCTCTCTCCATCTTTCTGTCTCTCCAGGGAGGACTGGGACTTGGGGGCTGTCCCTATATGGCGAAAAAGAGAGATTATTGATTTAACGACAGGATGAGAAGAGTTTTTTTTATATGTGTGTGTGTGTGTGTGTGTGTGTTTAGTTTTCCAGACCGTGCCCGAGGGGTCAGATGTGGGCACTGAGGAACTAACGGGCCTTTACTTTGGGAGAGCACAATCCGGTCAAGCAGAAAATAGTGCTGCTCCCTCCGGCCAGACGAGAGAGCGATGGAGAGCAGGTTATGTTTGCGTCAGTCTACTGAGCCAACTACAAAATCAGAAACAGGCAAAAAAAAAAAAGAGAACGCATGAATTTAGTGCAAACACTTCACAGGAGGCTATGGCCATTATTTGTGAGCTCATGGTGCAAGTGCAAAAAATAATGCATAAGGTTGCAGCATTGTACAGAATATTCTCAGTGTAGCTGTGAAAAGGGGCGGAGCTTGAAAGAATACAGTATTAAGAGGTGTTATATCCAAATAAAGCAAGACGCTAGCGGTGAATATAAAGGTAAAACATATTTTAAATATACAGTATACATAAATATCACAATCCTCGCATGTGGTTCGGTGGATTACTTTTTCAAAAATTTTAACTTTTTATTTAGGCAAATAAGGCTTTTTCTAATTAAATAGGCATTTTAAAACCATGTCTGCAATAGTAAAATATTTATTTTGCTGTGATAACACTCACTACAAAAATCATTCAGGAAAAATCATTTCTTTGTTTCATTATTTATTTAAAAAAAAACATTTTTCACAATAAAATCCAATCCAAAGATATTCCTCTCTGCTATCCTTCTGAATAGAGATAAGAAAATGTAAAATTTAATGAGCATGTGTCATGAACAGAATGTTTGTTTCTGAATATAGAAATAAAACAGCCCCATATGTAGCAAGCTGCAGTGCACTGTGTGTTCTGACACCTTTCTATCGTAGCCAGCATTAACTTTTTCAGCAGTTTGTGCTACATTAGCTCTTCTGTGGGATCGGGCCAGACGGACTAGCCTTCGCTCCCTACACACTTCGATGAGCCTTGGGCGCCCATGACCCTGTCACCAGTTCAATGGTTGCCCTTCCTTGGACCACTTTTGGTAGGTACTAACCACTACATCCGGGGAACACCACATAAGACCTGCCGTTTTGGACATGCTCTGACCCAGTCATCTAGCCATCACAATTTGGCCCTTGTTAAAATTGCTCAGACCCTTACACTTGCCCATTTTTCCTGCTTCCGACACATCGACTTTGAGAACCGACTGATCAGTTGCTGCCTAATATATCTCACCTCTTGACAGGTGCCATTGTAAGCAAAACAGCTCGAGTGCACACTGCCATTAAAGCAAAAAAAGGGGACATACCAAATACTACGAAACTCTGAAATTCATGTAAATATTTTAAAGATTCTACTTTTCACTCAAGTTGTCGTTAATAATATAATTTGTAATGAAAATTGTTGTATTCAATTAGAAAAGAATGCAAAATAGAAGCATTTTCACTAGTGCGCTCAGACTTTTTGCATGCTGCATTTGGTCATTTAGTAGGTCACATGATCTAGTAGGACCCACTGGAAAATATAATATTTGTATATATGTTTATATCAGTTGTGGGCGGCACTATGATAGTAGACACTGGCAGTATTGACGCTTCACAGCTCCACAGTTCCTGGTTCGATCCTGAGTTGAGGGTTTCCTCCAGGTTCTCTGGTTTTGTGTGTGTGTGTGTGTGTGTGTGTGTGTGTGTGCATGAATGTGTGTGTGTGGGGGGCTGTGAGAAGGACTGGCATCTCATGACCAGGATGAACCCGTTTCCTGAAGATGAATGAATGAAGAAATGAATGAATTATTTATGTGTTATCTAATGTGCTGTGCAGGTAAATCCACACTTACACTTCAATCACAGAACCTGATTTGGCATATAATCTCCCTGAGACGTTCTAATCAAACACACACACACACACACACACACACACACACACACACGGCTAGAGGGAAAAAAAAAAAAACACCTTTCACCATCAGGTGTGACAGGATGGCACGCGGCGAGCGCGCGCATGTTTCCTCCCCTCCCCGCGTTCCTGTCAGCTCGCGCAGAGGCGCCGCCGCCATATGACGGTAATTATCGGCTGACAGAAATATCCCGCGCGCGCGCCGAGGTGGGAAGCGCACGGGCGCCGCCGCAGCCTTTCTCATTAATCTAGCTTTTTTTTTTTTTAATATAGATTTTTTTTTTGCTCTCTTTAAGCGCGGCGCAGCGCGACCTGGAACTCAATCAGGCCTCTCGCTGCTTTCAGACACGAGCCGCTTCCGGTAAGGACTCGCACCGGCGCTGACCTGAACCCGAGCAGATAAACGCGGCTTTTGGTGTTGCGCGCGGGACGCCGATGGCGGACATTTTAAACCTCGCTCTCGCGCCTCAAAGGCAGTCCAGGAGTTCAGACTACAAAGCAAGATCAAACTCTATCAAACGAGAGTTTATTTATTCCAAAACTAATTCATTTACTTTTAATCAAAGGGTATGATAACAGAGCAGGAGAAGACACCTTTGAATGTGGAGCTTTCTCTCTCTCTCTCTCTCTCTCTCTCTCACACACACACACACACACACACACACAAACACACACTTGTGGATATGACCATATCCTCTATAGTACCCTATGTACTCCTAGCTACACCTTCTACACGTTATTCCTTACAAGTTGCAAGTCATTAAAGTCGAACGTGAATGTTTTTGTGGCCAAACCGAACCGAAATCCCAGAGCTAGATTTACAAAACTTACAATAAATTTTCTTCGTACATACATGTGTATGCTGATAGGTGTTCCTAAATTACCAAGTACATTCAAGGCACAGCTGATTTGCATTTAGTGACACCCACAAAACTCCATAAAAGGCAAAGCTCACAGTGAGCTGAATGACGACTAAATGGTCCAGTAATGCAGCTCAGCAATGCAGTGCGTCAGCTACCATAGACACACTAAAGGCTAGATTATACTTGCTTTTAACTACGTAAGATTGGTGCCTCATATGTGCAGCAGTTATTTGGAAATGAAATGCTACAGTGCAATACCCACATAAAGAGTCAGTCATTATAGCACCATGTAACACTGTGTCAGGAACTGACTAAACAATCTAGTATTGTGTCTCAAATCGCTTATTTATATGCTATTTTGCGCAGTTATTGAGTACTAGTGCTAACCGGTTTTCCTATTACATTTAGTGTTTGAATTTTAAAAACCTCTCACATAGTCTTCAAACCTACCAAATTGGTCTGTTTTGTGATTTTCTAGATTACTTTTGAATGTAAGGTTTTCGATTTGAGACGCAGCTCATGACAACAATCACGATGACGGTGGAAAATTTTAATACAGCTCATCAGCCTGTTTAAAATCGCTGTGCATGAAATTGGTAAACATTTACAGTGAAACCAGACAGACAGCGATGTTTTGGTTCTGACGTACCATCTAGTGCATGTCGCTTTTAATCTTCCAGATGAACATAAAGAATACAGGCGAGCGTGTGAATAATAACGCTGCTCGCGTTGCTGCTGCTTGTGCATGTGTCGGGTGTAAATCGGCCTTTACTGTTTCTGTTGTTAGAGGGTGCCATTACTTTTGTCCTAAACTGATGGCTAGTCTTATTTTATCTTAATTAATGGATTTGTTTCTGATTGCTTTCTTCCATGCTGTTAATATAAAAAGACAAGTTTTCACAAAATCTTTTAGATTTTAATCGGTGTTTAGTTGAAATAAGTAAGTGAGTTAAACATACTGGACAGCGTAATCTGTATAGAAAATCACAGTAACTCATCACCAAAGCCACAGTGTGAAGCTGATCAATCACGGTTCACATTACTGTGTCTCCTTATACGTATATTTACATAACCTTTTGTAGGATACAAACGTTTTTCAGTCTAACTGGATTTTCATGCATACCACATTGCTTGTGTAAATGCGAATGAATCCAGTCATATCCAGCATGTTAAATGAGCTCCAATGTTTTGACCTGAATCTATTACAGTGCATTGTGGGATTTCTGTGCTTTCAGACATTGCTCCAAAATGCCAAAACTGCATGTTTTAGGGGATAGGGGTTGTTTTGGGACACACCCAGGGAATATTTGTAAGGAATAGCGAGTGAGGACAAAGTATACCTCACTTTATCCTGCCAAAAATGTGCTCCAAGTGTGCTCTCTCTCTCTCTCTCTCTCTCTCCCTCTCTCTCTCTCTCTCCCTCTCTCTCTTGCTGTCTGTCTGTCTCTCTCTCTTTGTCTTTCTCTCTTGATTTGTCCAGAATAGGAGGACTAACAGGACAGCAGACAGACGGAGTATCATGTGTTAGCTTTGTCAGGTGAAGTGTGTGTGTGAAGCAAAGGGATGATGTGTGTATCTGTGATTGGGCGAATAGGTGCCATGGTGTTTTCAAGCCCACCTAAACACGGAGCAGGTGGCGCACAATGCTTCCTCTTGTTATTAGCTCACACGGTGGCGATGGCACGGTCCATAATGCTTTCAAATGGCACATAATGGCAAAGCAACCCAGCGCTGGCAACACACACGGCAAACAGAGCCAGGACGCAGCAGACGGGCCTCTCTCTCTCTCTCTCTCACACACACACACACACACACACACACACACACACACACACACACAGAGTGCAGATCAACTCTCTCTTTCTCAGCTCAAAGAAGCACCTCTGACTCTATCTCAGGCATGATGGCATGATGACGTGTCCTTCACGTCATCCTCATAAACGGAACCTTAAGAACCCCATCAGAGGTTCCGCATACACCTGAGCTAGCCATCATCAACTAGCCATCATCATCTGAAAGTACCAAAGTTATCATGAAGATTTTGTTTATGAGCTCAATAAATACAACAATTGTTTTTTAGCTAACTGCATTTATTAGCATTAATAATATACATTAAACATGGTGTGAATAAATAGTAGGGAATATTAAGCAAAGTAAAAAAGTAAGTCAGTATATTTTTACAGCAATGTTTTAGGGCCACTGTTTAAAACTAAAATAAAAGATTATGTCATAATATAAAAAAAATCTTTCCTTAAAATATTGTGAATTATTTTTCATAATATTATGGCTTTTTCCTCAAAATATTATGACTTTATTTTCATATGATTATGAACTTTTTTCAAGAAATATTCCTTTTTTTTATTTTATTCTTAAAATATTGCAAGTTTTTTCTCATAATATTATGATTTTTTTATTTTTGAAATATTGTGACTTTTTTTCAAAATATTACAACTTTATTCACAAAATATTTTGACATTTCTTGTAGTTTATGCCTTTTTTTTCCTGAATTATTAAATTACAGCAACGTCTTCTGAATTTTGGTCTTAAAAAGGATCTTAACACTTTTTTTTATTATTACTGATGTGACATTTTCTGTAAGGAGATGTTCATTTAGTTTATTTAGTTTTCTGACATGTGAAAGTCTTCAGGATGTGTGCTGTGTGTGTGTGTGTGTTTGATTTCTTGCTGAGTTGAGGTGGTTCGTGTGCACTTTTCATATTTTTGGCAACACACCATCCTGCAAGTGGTTCAATCAGAAGGGAGCAGTGACAAATTTGGCAATTAAGTTTTGAAACGAGATCATGCGCGTACGCCAGGCCTCGCCAAAAACGGAGAAAACAAGACAACGGCAAAAAAGTATCCAAATTTTTATAATGGCGGGTTTTTTTTTTTTTTTTTTTTGGTTTCTGTTTTTATGGGAGCCAGACACAGTCACGGCAGGAGAGGAGTACACACACACAAACACACACACACGTCTGTCGGTGTGTGAGTGTGAGACTCTCAGTAGTGTACATTGTGATGAAATCTCACAGTTAGATGATGGAAAGCCACCTGCATGGACGATTGTTCGATTCACAGTAACAAAGACAAGAGTGAGAGAGAAAAAAAACTCAAACTTAACTAGAACACAGCGTTAAAGAAATAGTTTAGTCAAAAAAATTTATATATTTATAAAATTTTATCCTTAGGTGAAATGTAGTCAAACTTGGTTGTTTAGTTATGTACTGAAGCTATGAGGCTAATGTAGCTAACAAGTAAGGTTTCAGAGAATCACGATAAGGCTTCTCATCTTTCAAGGATGTGTTTGAAATTTCTGAAAAATAAAATAATTTTGAGATTATTAAAAGGTTAAATGGGGTATAAAAAAGTCAGTATGGTGTAACCGTCCAAAAATTGGACCAAAAATTATTTTACAGGAAATTATTACTTAATGTTGCATAGTGAAATTCTTTGAAACAAATAAAAGAGATAAGATTTTATTTTAAAACTTTATTATTTTTGGCAACAGTCACATACAGTAAATAAATAATATTTAAATAAATAATAAATAATACATACAATTTGAAATATCAAAATTTAGTGTAATTAATAGATAAAAGTAAAACCCAATGACTTTTGTGAAACCCGAAGTCTCTTGTTTTTATCCTGTTTTTTCATCTTTCACCTTTTGTTTTATTTATTCATTAATTTATTTCATTTTCTTTGTACTTTATTTCATTGTTTGGAATTACTAGATCTGATTGGCTGACACCTGGTGTCTTTAAATGTACTCTATAAAAAAAAAAAAAAAAAGGTGACCTGATGACTTATTGGTTGAGTGTGTGATGATTTAGCCCTGGAGTTAGCACAATGCTAAACTGGTGGCTATACGCTTCACTTAGTTGTTAGCTACATAACTAAACTTTAGATATCAAACGCGTCATGGCTGATTGAGTATATTTGACGTAAAGGGGGGGATTTGTGTAAATATCATTTTTGGCTAAACTGTTTCACTTTAATGAGAACACACACACACACACACACACACACACACGCACACTCTCAGAGGAGGGGACATGTGAGCAGGGAAAGCTGAAGGCCATGCTGGAGAAAGGAAGTGGGCAACATCTGCACTCTCTGTGGTTGATAGGGAGAGTGCCAGTTTGGAGCACGATCACAAGCACGGGGAGACGCTGGGGCTCGGGCTCTACCTCTTGGCCATCCTCTCTCACAACACACACACACTCACACACACACGCACACACACACACACCACCTGTTAGTTCATCTGTGGAGGCTAAAAGGATGCCCTGACTCTCTGAAGTTTCTCTCTTCCCCTCACTTCAGCCAGCACCCTCGGCGTGGAGTTTCGTCTTCTTCCTCCTCCTCATAATTTCTCTCTCTCTCTCTCTCTCTCTCTCTCTCTCTCCCTCTTTGATGTTTGGGGAGTTGTGGAGTCTCAGCCTCTTGCCCATTTAGCAGTGGTGGTTGTCCCCAATGACACTGAACTGGCATTCGCACACTCAACACTGGTACACACACACACACACACACACACACACACACATACACACACACTAATGACTAGAACCATGCTCATTAGGACAAAATATGCCTGGAGACTCCCAAAATTTCTAAAGAGAACACTAGAGTTTATCTTGCACAAATCTGTGCTCTCACACTACTGCTACTCTAAAAGCCTTTCAGAAGCCTAAAAGCATAGTCAAAGCCATCAAGTAGTCTCATCAAAGAGTCCAGGAATCTAAGAACGAAGAGACCAGGAGATCAAGAACCCAGGATCTAGGAGAGAAAGAGTGAAAAGACTTTAGAGATATCTAGAAACCAGGGAATATGGAATCAGGAATTCAAGTAACCAGGAAACATGGAGTTTGGGAATGTAGAAACCAGGAAATGTGGAGTTAAGGAATCTAGAAACTAGAATCTACAATACAGGATACTTGGATTTAGAGAATCTAGAACATAATAAACATGAAGTAAGAGAATCTAGAATCTAGAAAACAGGAAACCTGGAGTCAAGGAATGGAGAAACCATGAAATGTGCAGTCAAAGAATCTAGAAACCAGGAAACACGGAATCAGGGAATCAGGAAACCAGCAAACATGGAGTCAGGGAATTGAGGAACCAGGAAACATGGAGTCTGTGACTCTAAAAGGCAGGAAATGTAGTCAGGGAATCTAGAAACCAGGAAACATGTGGTCAGGGAATCTAGAAACCAGGAACGATGGAGTCAGGGAATCTAAACCGCAGAAACATGGAGTCAGGGAATCTAGAAACCAGGAAACATGGGGTCAGGGAATCTAGAAACCAGGAACGGTGGAGTCAGGGAATCTAGGAACCAGGGAACATGGAGTCAGGGAATGTACAAACCAGGAAACATGGAGTCAGGGAATCTAGAAACCAGGAACAGTGGAGTCAGAGAATCTAGAAACCAGGAAACATGGAGTCAGGGAATCTAGGAACCAGGTAACATGGAGTCAGGGAATCTAGAAACCTGGAAACATGGAGTCAGGGAATCTAGAAACCTGGAAACATGTAGACATGGAATCTAGGAACCAGGGAACATGTAGACAGGGAATCTAGAAACCAGGAACGGTGGAGTCAGGAAATCTAAACCACAGAAAGGTGGAATCAGGGAATCTAAAAACTAGAATCTACAAATTAGGAAACTTGGAGTTATTGAAAAAATGACTATGGTGATCAGACATATTCTGCTTATGTGGTAGACAGAGATTAGATTAAATTAGAAAATTGCTGTAGTATTCTTCTAAAACAGGTATTTAGCTGATATAATTTGATGAAAATGGAGAAAGCTGCAGGTGGATATGGTATCTAATAAAAGAAAAGTGAGTGTTGTGTTGCGTGTCGTGGTGAGATGCCTGATGGCTCTACCCGCTGTAGGAGTTGTGAGCTTTTGAACCAACAAAAGTGCAAACTTGTTATGTAGTTGAATGATGTGTGTGAAACCATGGAGGTCTTTGTGCTTTCCCTTTCCGTCTTTTCTTGTCCGAGCCTCTGCCTCCTCTCCCGACTGTCACCATTGATTTTATTTTTCTCTCTTTTAATGGGGTAAATAAATTCTTCAAAGTGTTCATGCGCCCCGAGCAAGCGTCAGATCGCTGCATTTCAAAGTGGCGCAGCGCGTTTTTAAAACACGGAGCTCGGCAGGAGATGGGAGAAGACAAAGCTTACATCAGAGTGGAGCGACTTCAGCCTAGGTGGAGGGAGAGGATGAAAAACTTCACGTAGGTATGGAAGCCTTGTTTGACTTTAAGAGAATCGATACTTCCCCTAAGCTGGTAAGTCCATCTTTTGTAGCGCTGAGCGAGGGGAGGATTTTTCAGCCATCCTTTATGGTTCTGCTGGAGGAAGAAGAGAAAGTACACAGTGTTGAATACAAAGACAGACACCGGGGGTCTTATATATTTACAGCAACAAGGTCTTTGACCTTCCTGCTCTGTTTACTACTTTGCAATAGATGTTTTATTTATTTTCCCAGGCGATCTCTTTCAATTTTATATCTATAGAATAGTAACATTTGTTGTTGTATCTTCATTTCAATTCTCAGAAAATA
Organism: Pangasianodon hypophthalmus; assembly: GCF_027358585.1. Taxonomy (NCBI): domain Eukaryota; kingdom Metazoa; phylum Chordata; class Actinopteri; order Siluriformes; family Pangasiidae; genus Pangasianodon; species Pangasianodon hypophthalmus. Next base: position 30,950,293 of record NC_069711.1, on the reverse strand, counting down.
ACAGCAAATAACAGTTCCCAAAGTGAAAAACTATCTACAGCGGTCCATAAGGTTGAAATATACTGTATGATGAATTCTGGCAAAAACAACCAAAAGAAGACACAACAAATCTGGTTTTATTTCTGCCTATAATACAAGTTAAGAAACCAAATCAGCTGGAAATGTTGTATTTACTTTTTAATCTTGCCTTGGCGATCCTTCCTAAAAATGTCTGAAAGCTTGCTAGCTAAGTGTGATTTCCTCACACAGTTACGCAATGAATGTCATGCTTTGAACAAGTTGTTGGATAGCTGCATGCTGTCCCAAAATCAGCTTAATCAGATCAGATTGTAAAGAGATATAGGCTGTCAAAAATGTCCACGGTGCTCCTACATCGTCACATCATCATCAAAACAGAGAAGAGCACTTAGCGATTATTTCAGGACAGATGTTAGCATGAACAGAGAACTCATTTCCTACTAAAAACCTAAAACTTTTTCTTGTGGTTTAGAGAAAAATATTTCAGTCCAGCAAAGTCTTTCATTTTCAGAACTATACGTAGTAGAATATGCCAGAATGACACCACATGAAGGCTTTTCCCAGATCACCATGCAGATGTCTTACAGGATTTCATCCTCTAGGTTCTCTAAACTTTTCTTTCTGCCTTGGCACATTTCTTCCTAAACGGAATAATCCCACAGCACACCACTAACCGCTCAAACCAGCGGAGTTGGAGTTTACTGGGGACCACAACATGGTCGGAGAGTTGTGAAGACATGATGACTTTTCCAGATAAAAACAAAAAAACAAACAAAAAAAGTTTTTGAGTTTCAACATTCAAAAAAAGTTTTTTTTTTTTTTTTTTTTTACAATATTTTACATCAATATTGTCATTCATTCTTTACTTTAAAGACCTAAGCATGTTCTAGGTATCTTTTCTTTATTTTCTGAAATTACCAATGTAAAAAATGTCAGTTTTTAAGCTGTTTCAGCTCGTTATTCAATGACGCTAAATGTGACACAAAACCCTGTAGGCTTTTACACATTTTATTTCCACCTACTAAAAACATTTAAGATTAAAAGATAGTATCTTTTAACTTAATGCTATTATTTTTATTTTAGATTTTTGGTGGAATTTGACATTTCTTCATCACACCCCTAGAAACGGATGCCATGACATGACAGATTTGTGTAGATTCAAACAATGGATAGCATTTTGGTTGGATTTTGTCCAATTTTCGACAAATAAAGTCGTAAAACATCAAGTTTTGACTAATAACCCCGCCTCCTAACCCTAAGTTTCCTGTGTCGTGTAAATTGTTACAATTCTCCTGATGGCAGGTGAGTGTGTGCAGGTGGGAGAATAAGAGCTAGGGGTCCAGAAACTAAAAATAATTAATAATAATAATAAAATAACACATTTTAACACTTGAACACAATGAATATGTAATCTACTATATCTGTGGTGGTTAAAATTAGAATCAGAATCACTTTTATTGTCAAGTATCATGGGTTTACATGATGATGAATTTTTCTTGGTGTACTGTTGCTTAGTAATAACAGTAAAATACCAGCAATAAAAATAATATTAATAAGGTAAACAATTTTTTTTATATTTGTTAGATAAACTGAGTAAAGCATAGAAAGAATCAAAATGATGATTATTCTACTCTAATTCTAATTAAAATAGTAAATTTATTTATTAATGAAATTATTAATTAATTGATTGATTTATCTGAAGAGCACATAAGGCTTAAAATCTTATATATAAAAAAAAAACCTTACACACTTTTGCTAATGAACCATGGATTTAAACTGTAGATATGCTCATGACGACAATGCAAGTTTTTCCATTTATTTATTTATTTATTTATTTATTTATTCTTATAAAGAGTACATAGATGTCAAAGTATGAAAAAAACCACATATAACCACTCATACAAATCATTTTCAGATATTTATTTATTTATTCCCATGAAGAGCACACATGGTATAAAATCTCAAGAAAGAAACACACACACACACACACACACACACACACACAGGACACACGTTGTTAACAAACCATGGCTTCAAACCGTTGACACAACACCCATGACAAGACCCAGCGCAAATCTTTTTTCACATGACAACCCTTAAAATAACACCTTAACAAAGTGCACAGCTCCAGGTTTTCTTATCCACACACACACACACACACACACACACACTAACCTGCCTCCACATGCTCTGAGAGCAAACAGCTGTCTGTTCTATATGTTAGCATGACACTATATTTAGCCTATGTGGTGCATCCTCCCTGCTCAATTAGGAAGTCTTTTTCTTCTGCACCTCTCCTCTCCTCCTGGCTTCCCTGAGTGCGTGAAGGTGTGAAGAGAGGGATGAGAGAGCGGTGAGCTCCACTCCTCCGTTTGGCAGGTCTGTTCCTGCATCTCTTCACACCTCCGCTTGTCTCTTTGTGCGAGAACTACGCAGGTGGAGCACTTCAAAAACTCTCCCTTAACGTCAGGAGTCCGTGGAAATCTGTCCACGTTGCGATGGCTTTGTACGCGCATTGCTTTATTTTTCTCTTTAATTGCTTCTCTGTGTGTCATGTGAGACTCTGTACAGTAATTACGAACGAAAAACAAATCCACGTGAAACACCTTCTGGATGTGTGATAATGAATACAAATCACAATGGTTAATAATTACTTCTTTGCACTGGTGTACCTTTTACAGTTCGACGTGTCTCTATAAGCACTTATAAGCGTCACACACACTGAGGTGCAACTTTATGTTAAAATCTTTGAACTGCTGAAATATTTCACAAATATAGTTCTGAAAATTACAGACTTTCCTAAACATAAGTTAGAAATTGGAAACTGCGTTTAAAGATTTCATTCCGACGCCACTGATTGTCTATGTATTGATTTAATTTGCATTCAACCTAATATGGAATAAGATGCTTTTCTGCTCACCACGGTTGTAAAGAGTGGCTATTTGACTTCCCATAAGCTTCCCTCGAGTCAGCTCGCAGCAGTCTGGACATTCTCTGACCTCTCACATCAACGAGGCTTTTCCACCTGCAGAACTGCCAGATGTTTTTTTTTTGTTTGTTTTTTGAACCATTTTGTATAGAGATTATTGTACCTGAAAATCCCAGGAGATCAACAGCTCCTGAAATATTCAAACCAGAGGCATTTTTTCCTCATTCTGATATTGCGTACATTAACTCCGCATCATTTCATGCATTGCACTGCTGCCACATGATTGCGTGAATGAGAAGGTGTACAGGTGGGCAGCGAGTGCAAGCTGGTCATACACTCTGCGGGTTGTGTGATATATTGGCTTCCTGTCATGTGTGAGTGTCAAGAATCGAGGTGAGCCTGTTGAGAGTGTTTCCCAGCAGTGGGCCTTATGAGGAAAAATACATTTCTCTCCATTATATTTACTGGAAATATGAAACATGGCTGACTCTCTCTCTCTCTCTCTCTCTCTCTCTCTCTCTCTCTGAGCGTGTTTGGCTAACCTACACAGAGGGAGATGAGTGCTGACATGGACCACACAGCCCACATCCAGGCGCAGCTGTAGCCCTCTGCAGTGTGTGTGTGTGTGTGTGTGTGTTTGTATGTGTATGTGTGTGTCCTCTGACCCCACTGAATAATGCATGTTCTTCAGTACCTGTGTGGATTTCTACATTTATACATCTCTGTAGTGTGTGAGAGTGTGTGTGTTTGTGTGTGTGTGCGCCCTCGTAGGAGTTCCAGGGCAGTAAGAGAGGCAGGAGGAAGCACACCCTGATCAAGCGGCCAAAAGAGACGAGTGTGTATGTGTGTGTGAGAGACGTGGGGGGTGAAACACTGGCGGCGGTAAGGTGAGCAGCTGTGCAGAGTGCCAGATGAAAGAAGAGCACCAGGGGGCCAGCAGAGAGACAGGGGGGAGAGAGAGAGAGAGAGAGAGTGTGTGTGTGTGTGTGTGTGTGTGTTCTTGTTCCACTCGGGTGTATGAGTGAGTGGGTTTTAATGTGTTCTTTGCCTATGCATGTGTGTGTGTGTGTGTTCAATGAGGAGCAGATCTTTGTGCCCGGAGCCGTTTTCTGTCCAGGCCACCTGAATCCCTTAAACAGGAGACAGAGTTCAGGCAAGTGAGATAATCAACCAAATCAACCATCTCTCTCACGCTCTCTCTCTCTCTCTCTCTCTCTCTCTCTCTGTGTGTTTGTCTGTCTCTTCCACACACATCTATCTCTCTCCATCTCTCTCTCACTATGTACCTCTGTGTGTCTCTTTTCTACATCTTTCTTGCTCCCTGTCTCTCTTTCTCTCTATCCATATCTCTCTGTGTATTTGCCACTCACTCTATATTTCACACTACACATCTCTTTCTGTCTATATTTTCTCTCTCTCTCTCTCTCTCTCTCTCTCTCCCTCCATCTCTCTGTCTCTCAAGACCTGCTCCACCACTGGCTTTTGACTTTTTTTTTTTTTTAAAAATCATTCTCTCATCATTCACGTCGTCTTGTTTCCGTTCTCTTTTTTCTTGCATTTTGCTGGTCTCAAAATCTCTCCCTCCATCTCTCACTCTCTCCATTTCTCTCTCCATCTCTGTTTGTCTGTATGTCTTTGTCCATCTCTAGCCTCCATGTCTCTCTGTTTGTCTGTCTCTCTCTCCCTCCATGTCACTCCCTGCATCTCTTTTTCTCTTTTTTCCTCTCATTTGGTGACCCGAGTAGCACCAGGAGAATTGGATAAAGCAACTGAGACATACAGGCCTTCTCTCTCTCCATCTCTCTGTCTCTCTCTCTCTCAGTCTCTCTCTCTCTCTGGGATTGGCAGCACGTGATGACCTGTGTAGCACCTTGCCCAGGACAGATGGCATTGTGGGGGGAGTGAGTATGCTCCGATCTGCCAGAACAATCTGCCGGCGCAGGTGTGGGCTAATTGTCTGCTGCTCCGTCAGAGAGCTGCACGCACACACACACACACACACACACACGTGCCAACACTACCTGAGTGGAAACAAATATCTTCATTTAGCCCTGCTTCACCCAGGGAACCCAATCTCCCCCCACCACCTCCCCAACACAAACACACACACACACACACATATACACTTTTCAGAGCTGGAAAACACACACAGAGACGATGTTACAGCGTGGAGGAGGGCCGCAGAGACAGTGCGGTACAAGCACGTCTTTGTCAATTAGAAAAAAGACAGCACTGTGCTTGTGCTGCGTGTCTTCATCACAGCTGCGTATGGAAACGACACAGAGGACAACACACACACACACACACACACACACACACACTACAAAATCACTTGTTTGATCCTCAAATTAATGAGAATTTCTACATACATTTCAGAACCTTTTAAGGAATTAAAGAGTTTTTCTGAATGTGTAACACACAGCTCCTGGAAAATAACAGAAGTAATGTGAACTGTGTGACAGTTTTGGCATTACAGTCCATCAAATTCATCAGAGAACATGGAGGAGGTAGAAACTGAAGTTACATTATGTTAAATGTAACTATAAATGGATAAAAAAGCAGTGTGTTGTTCTCAGGAGTACATTGCAGTGATTAAAAAGGAATAAACACTTTGCGACTTAATGATAACAAGTTGGACAATAATCAACTTCAGGGTGGAATAATCAACTTCAGGGTGATTTTCCTATAACAGCACTTCCTGAAATATTTCATTCCTTTGCTACATCATTGTCAGGCTGTAGCTCCACTGCCTCACTAAAGAAGCAAAGAATTTCATTTGAAAACTTTTAGATTAAGGGTCTAACAGCACTTTATGGAAGATACTAGAACCTTGTAGAACCTTCTGCTTACTAGTACAGAACCATAATAATAACTATAGTGATACCACTGCGCCAACACACTGATACTGATACTAGGTATACTGAACTGCTTACATGTTTTCTGTCTTATCACTACTGTGTAGAATTTACCGCTCTCGCAGGCACACGCACGGGTACACACACACACACAGTGCAGAGTAAATAGCGAATGCCTCTTTTTTTCTCTCTGTCAAGCTCTATCAGGGTCTGTGCGTGTATCACTGAAGAAACCGAGTGATCAGCGGCGATCCACTCACTCCTGTGGAGATCTAAAGCTGACGACTATCTAGATTTCAGGCCTCATCGCTAATAGTAAATACTCGGGGTGTTCCTCTGTCTCTCTCTCTCTCTCTCCTCATCCTCCTCTCCACTCCTCTCCATCTGTCTGCACTGTGACCTGCTTCTGATCAGGTTCATTAGTTTGAGTTGTGCGTGCCGTCCGCTGTGTGTTTTACTCAGAGGGAGGCTGATGGGAATCTTCCTACGGGAATCACCGCTGCACCGCTTACACTGCAGGATGTATAAACCTCACACACACATACTGTGTATATTATATATATATATATATATATATATATATATATATATATATATATATATATATATATATATATATATATACACACACACACACACACACACACACATACGTATATATTTTACACAATCACATGCTGTGAGTGAGCAAAGGAAGATATACTGTGGGGTTCAAAAGGCTGAATACACTATCTACAGTGTCGATTATGAAAAAAAAAAGATTTTTCTGCACTATTCTATCATTTATCTGAGATATAATTATTAACACACAACAAAGTATTTTAAGGTGTAGTTAGAAATGCAGGAGGAAGTTAGCAGAAGGTGAACTTCCTGAAAGGCTCCGAAATGCCATGTTCTTTTCATGAAATGCTGATCTCTTGAAGCAGTATAACCCATCCTGAACTCCTCAGGATGCACCACAATGTTCCTATAATCACCTGTAAACATGTTTCAGATAACGCCAATGACATAAGGCTCTGTATGATTTAAAATCATAATTCCTGAATATTTGAGTTTTAGTTCACTTTTTTATGATTTGTTGTCTTTTTTTTATTATTAATGACAAGTTTTTTAATGTGCTTTGTTATAAGTACTATATTTGATAGAACAGTCTTCCAATGTTTTCTTGATTCTTGTTTATGTGACAAAATCTTAGGTGGAAAACTTACAAATGCTGCTAAGATGATAAAATTTAATCTAAGCATCATTAATATTTCATACATAAAACACTTAAACATGTTGAAAATTTAATGAAAACAAGTTGTATATAATTAAAGATGATCACTTCTGAATTATTATTAATATTGATTTTATCATTATTACAATTATGCAAAAATGATTAGAGAAACAACAGATTGCTGTGGTGTTTATCTCTTGAATGTTGAAACAGCACATTGGAGGAGGTTGAAATTTACAGTTTTTTATAGTTGCTTTATAGTTTTTTTGGTACATTGCAGTGTAAGTGTAGTTTCTGCTGCTTTCAGGTGATCCTGCAACTCCTTTTGAATGACTGGTTTCTCTCATACCTTCTTTATCACTAGTCTGAGGGTGCTTTGTGAAATCTTGCATGGCACCCCTGCCCATAAACTTTCCATCTGCATATTATGGAACCAATTCAGAATTCTGAATTCTTGAGTGTTGATTTCATCATCATTACTACACTTCTGAAATGTCTTCATCTTTGTAAAAAAAAAATGATTAGAGTTGTGTTTCTCACTTGAAGTTTGAAATAAGAAATTGATAACAATACATTATATATATATATATATATATATATATGTATATATATATATATATATATATAAACTTTTCACACCATGAACCATGACAGGAAATGCTTAGTAACATCACTAGCTATAGCAGCACCAAGATTTGATAATGGCTATGTGAAAGTCTGGGCTATTTATAGGAGTGTGTGTGATTGTGACCAGGTGAGGCCGATCAGAAGTCCGGTGATTGCCAATAGGGATAAGTATCATGTGACCGGTCATGTGATGAGGTATGTAATTTGTTCATGCGCAAGGGATTATGGGAATTGTAGTTCGGCACTTCAGCTGAGCCAGTCCTCACTCAGCTTTTTAATAGAAACGGATCTTAGCTAGAATTTTGTATACTCTGTTTTTACCATAGTAACACTTGTGGCCATGGCAAGTAGTTCTACACAATGTCACATTTTTTAACATTTCAGTCAAGCTCATGTTAAAATAGAAGTGTTAAACAGTGCAGTATGATGCTATCCTGATAAGTGTAGCTTCTTAAACAAGGTGACATGACAAAGCACTCGTAATAATTTTACCTCATTGTTGCTGCTTGACTTAAAAAAGTGCCCAAAACACAATTTTACTCAATTTGTGAAAACAAAGTAATCACAAATGTTGTTTTATTTTGTGTTATTATTTTTTTATCTCTTCTTTGCTAATGCTTATTATTCAGGAACAGATTTTTAGTGTCACAAGGAATTTTTTTTAAGATACATAACACACGTTAAGCAATTTCTGGAACTTCCCAGATCTTGAACTTGTCTTGTAAAGTAACAGAAGAACTGCATATTGCACTGTAACTGTTGATCCTGCTGCTTTCAGGTCATCCTGCAACTGTTTTCGAACTCTTACCTTCCTTATCATTAGTCTAAGAGTGTGTTGTGAAATCTCAGGCACAGCAGTCTAGGGATTGATTAGTTGTCATTTCTACCTGCATATTATCGAAACAGATTGTACAGACAGGAATGTTTAAGGTCTTTGCTCTGGTGCAATTTTGTTTTTTAAACATATCCTTTTTTATGCTTGTGAATACATATGTTTTTGCTCATATTTATAAGAACAAAGTCAAAAGACATTATGTGTGTGAATCTGACGTGGATACACAACAAAAGTTTTACGGAAACCTGAGCATCACACTCACATGCGCTTGTTGAACACCCCATTCCATTTTTTTCTGTTATAATAACCTCCATTCCACTGGGAAGGCTTGATTTTGATCCAAAACCACTAGATTTTGGAGCATGGCAATAAGGGTTTGTGCTCATGCAGCCATAAGAGCATTAGTGAGGTCAGGCACTGATGTTGAGTGAGGAGGGTGCAGTCGGTGTTGTGGTTCATCCCAGTGGTGTTCAGTGGGGTTGAGATCAGGGCTCTGTGCAGGACACTCGAGTTCTTCTACTCCAATCTTGACAAGACATGTCTTCATGGAGCTCGCTTTGTGCACAGGGGCATTGTCATGCTGGAACAGGTTTGGGCCTCTTAGTTCCAGTGAAGGGAAACTGTAATGCTACAGCATACAAAGACATTCTAGAAAATTCTGTGTTTCCAACATTGTGGCAACAATTTGGCGAAGAACGACATATGGCTGTGATGGTCAGGTGTCCACATAATTTTGGCCATATTCCTATATGCACATATATGCAGTGGAAGTATATTAAATAACAAAAACCAAAGTGTCTCAATACTTATTTCTCCTCACTGTAGAATCTGAATAACTGAAATTGTTAACAGAGGATTTAATGATGCTTTTCTTTCTGTGTTCTTTAGCGATTGAAAACAAAACACTTTCTGTTTACACGCACAATCAAATCAAACGAACATAAACAGGGCTTGTAAAGGGCCATGTTTCGACATCCTGTCTGCGTCCATTTCCTCTTCGTCCACACCAGTGTTGTTTCACTGCGCCGCTGTAAAATGCCATGTTGATCCAGTGATTTTACAGAGGTGAAATTTTTATAACGCCGGGTTTACAGAGCATTACGCTGCCGCTGCTTCCTCGGTAATTACAGCTCAGGAGTAGCGCAGAGAGAGAGGGTTGGGAGGTTAGGGGAGATCAGCCGAAGATTTATGGAGACCTCTCCTGTATGGAAGTCCTAATCTCATTCCTACCTTTCGCTCGGGGCTACGTGCTCACTTCAACATGTGTATGATTAGCTCTGCCTTCCAGCACATGGGCTCAAAGGGCACGACGCTCAACCTGGAGTCCAGCCAAGCGGCGAGGCCTGAACATCCCACAGGGTCATACACACAAACATACCTCACAAAAACTGGTGAATAATAATTTTGTGAGAGAAAAAAAAAAGCACAGATCAACAGCAGAAAGTAGACAATGTTTTATTATTTATTCAGGAATTGAGTTTGGAGGTAAACTTCAACAATTCAAAATAATATAATGTTGTATATAATTATATTTATAATAATTATTCATGCCATGCGTTGATTTAGCTCAAAAGCACCATTATTTGGGAATATTTTGTTAATATTTTGGCCTTGGTTTAGAGACATATTGTATCACAAAACTGATTACAAAGCACTTCAGTAAGCGAGCACTGGGTAATGACGTGTTACAGCAGCACATATTACTACACATTACACACATTACTAGTGTGCTGAGAGCACTAGTACTTTCTTGACGGCAGAGGAGGCGAGCTCTGATTGGCAGTCTGCTCTGCTCTGTTTAACCATTTATCCTCGCATTACCTCACCGCATTAAAACCACTCGAGTGGATCATTCCAATATGGTGGCATCTGGCTTTAGGCAGGCACAGGTGCTGCTGCATCCTGAACATTTCAGACAATAGATAGCCGACATGTCGACTCACACTGAGGGGCCGTTTATACGACAACGTTTTCAGCCAAAAACGGGAAACTTTTTATGCGTTTTGCCTGTTCGTTTACACGACAACGGCGTTTGGGGACTGAAAACGCATATTTTTGAAAACGGGTTTCAAAGTGCAAGTTTTTGAAAACGCCACAGTTATCATCTCCATGTAAACACCCAATATGGGAATCTTTGAAAACGGTGACGTCATGCGCGTGCGTAGTAGGCATTGTTAGGTATGTAGACATGCGCAGTACGTGTCTATTGTAAAGGCAAGCGTGAACAAACATACACGACAATGGCGGAGTACATGGTAGTGTAGTTGCTGCTCAAGAGTTTGCTAACGCTTCTTCAGCAAAGTGTGGATTTACTTCACCAATATTACAACCAACTAACAAGGTGACAGCGCCAACTACTGGCCTGGCATACGTAATACAGCGTTTTTGGCCGTTATCTCGGATATGTGTAAACGTGAATCGTTTTGAAAAAGTTGTCGTGTATACGTGAAACTTTTTGAAAACGCAAGAGAAAAACTTTTCGGTTTTTTATTACATCGTTGTCGTGTAAACGTAGCCTGACCTGAACTTATGAAACAAAAGAATTGTCTTTATTTGTACAGCGCTTTTAACAATAGACATTGTCACAAAGCAGAATTACAGAAATCCGGATGTAGATTAAGATCCCTAATGAGCAAAACAGAGGCAATGGTGGTGAAGAAAAACTCCCTCAGATGACATGAGGAAGAAGAGACACAAAAGGGAACCCATCCTCTTCTGGGTGACGGACATGTGCAGACATGAGCAGATTGGGAATAAGAATCCAGGGATAAGCACAAGACAGTTTTTATGATCACAGAAGCAGTTCTTAGCTAAAAAATGTACAGTATAGTATAGTATCTAGGCAAGAACTTGGTGCAGACTGTTTCTGGGAAGTGTAAATGTTTAGGGTGTCCATGTCAGACCATCTCACAATAATTCACCCCAGACTTATGGAAAAGTTAATGGAATTCTATAAACAAGAGCTTGTTGATTGGATTTTGTCCAAATGGCATCATAAGAGAAATTACAGCTGCTTACCACTTTACATTCCTCACTCCCATCATGACGTACTATTCCTTTTAGTTTCACTGTAGCTGCTGAATAATTCATAGTAGATATTAAATAATATGGTAAAAATCATACACATATTCATTTCTTTTAGTCTGGATTAATGCACTTGTCTAGCTAACTAGCTCACCATATGTTATTACATTACCTTTTAGCCTAGTTTACCTATTAGCCTAACGTTTACATTAGCTATATTTTTAGCTTAGTTTACCTTTTAACCTACCTTGTACATTAGCTAGTTTCTGAACAACCAAAATATGGCACATTGTAGTTTTTACTTTGGTATGTATGCTAGCTAATAAATTTATGACTTATCCACTTCATCATAAGTCAATGCTTTGGAGACTATAAAAGTTACTCTATAAAAACACACAATGGAAATTTTAAAATTAGGATAATAAGGATCGGTGATCAGATAGAAATTGATTGATAATTTGATTGTTATATTTACATTAATATTTTATTTAGAGGTCCTTTTTTCTGGCTTGCACTATTACACTGCAGTAACCTTTATATTTCTGTCTGTTTGGTCCATTTTGTGTCTACATCGCAGTGATTGAGTTATCTTCTTGTACTCTCTGGACAAACTTGACATAGCCAGGCTGAGTATTTGATGTGGACTGTATACTTTGGACTCCCTCAAGAGTCTTCTCGGAGGAAAAAAAAAACAACAACAACAAACAAACAAAAAAATTTCCTGTCAGCTTCTCAGTTGCTTGTTGTTCCTTCTCACTCCTCTCCTCCTCCTGATGTGGTGTGTATTCTCTCTGCTCCTCAGCTCATGGGAGAGATGGCTTCGCTCTGTCACACACTAAAGTTAGTCAGGACGGGCTGCCAATCTCGTCTCGACGACCGGCAAGAATATCGAGCGAAATTAAAAGGAGCCCGTGGTGTATCTGAAGTCTAGCCTTCTGCATGACTAACATTCAAATAAGCAAGGAACGCTTCACGGGTGTTGAATTTGAATGATTTATATATATATATATATATATATATATATATATATATATATATATATATATATATATATATTTATTTATATTAATTTTGTGATTTAAAGAATTTGTAGCTTAAAAAAACAATTTCTATGAAAAGTGTTTTAATTTGCAATAGTTTTTCACAAAATTAAGTGGAATTATAAAAGTCCTTTAAAAAATATGCAGTGTTATTAAGTTATCAAGTTATAAAGAATTTCTAAAAAGTTTAGCTGCTTAGCTAATCTAGCTACATTTTTGAGAGATGTAGCTAGGTACACCCCATATGGCAACAGAACTAGGTAGAAGCTACATATATGATTTATGTTTATTCTGTGAGGAGATTTAAGTTAATTTCACATTTTTGGAAGGAGTCTCCAGTGTCAGCTCTTCAGACTCTCAGACACGAGACCTTAAAGCTGATTTCCCACCTTGGGAAAGTCTCCAGGACTTGCTCAGTAACATGACAAACTGAATTTTTTTGTCTTAAGAGATAACTTTGAGAAATAAAAAAATGATGATGGTAATAACTTTGTAGCTGCTATCATGTAATTGATAGCAGGAACATGATTTGTGGACATTTGTGGCAACTATCTCTTTCTCTCTGTTCAGTGACTAGCAAGTACCTAAGTGTGTGAGTGCACTTTTCATCAGGGAGAGTATTTGCACATTTTCTGGTCAGTACACACTGAACAACCACGCTATGTGATCATCGTTATCCAGTCAAGCAGCAGTGATGAGCCGTCTACTGCTAATTCATGAAGTGATCTGGGTGTATCTGTGAGTCGAACCCGAGTTCGGGCACCTGTCATTTCCGTCAATCTTCCTCCACATTGGAACAGGAAAGTGGCTCGACGCAAACCCGCTATTCCTCCTGTCATTGGGTGTCAATGCGAACAAATTGGTATCTGTCTTTTAGAATTTATAAAGCAAATAGAGCAGAAATATTCTGAGTTTCCACCCCCTGCTCAAACAAAGCTTTAGGAAAAAGTGAAATAAAGAGTGTCATCCATCAAGAAAAACACATCTGAAAAAAAAGGTTTTGAAAATGAACTCCCCCTCACACTTAAACGGTGCATAAATTATCGCTCGTTCAAGGCGATCTCCATCAGATGTCATTCTTTATGTCAGGGCCTAGCAGGTAGCAGTCAAGCTAACGAGTCGCTCCAAAGATGGGCGCCGCTATAAACTGTCAGCGTGACATTTCATTTGGGAATTCATAGTCTGTGATTTTATGATGGCCTCGTCCATCTCAATGAAGGATGTCTCGTGGTCTCATGGCGAGGACTTCAAGAGCTTGAGGCAGTCCCGGAGAGAACATGGCCATAATCTTTCACTGGCTCTTTTGTGTCCAGTGCTTTCACTTTGGCCAAGAAAACTGAGTGAAGTGTGAAATTTCGGATGATGTTCAAAGAATCTTTACACTGTACGTCAGTCACCTAAAAGCCACTAATTGGAGGACAGCATAGGATTACGCAAAACTCATGGGATCATTATGAATACGCTGGTAACGGCAGCAGCAAAACACAACGAAATGTATAGGATTCAAAAGCAGAAGGGAGTCATTTTCTTTGATCATAGGTCTATTGGTAGAGGATCTTCGTCATATAATCAGACATGGAGAACACACTGTTAGAGAATTTGTCCAAGGTTATACAGTATGGTAAGTAATAATCTTTAAAAAATTAGCACAGACTGATGAAATCGCACTGTCTATAACCAACTTTATGAGAATATTCAAAATGAAAAAGATAAGGGTCTCGAGGTTAGGCAGGACGTTGAGAATATGCCATGATTATCTTATTGCGATTGGTATTAGATCAAGATCACTGCAACTAAGGAGATTATGATTTTACAGACATGTTAACATTTTGGACCAAAACCTGTCTACACATATTAGAGTTCCCCAAAGCCCCCCCACACTTATGTCTCAAATTGTGTCCCAAATTATTTTGTACACTTGCCCCAGTGATTTGGTCTTCAATGCTTTTGCAAATTCAAGTTGAAAAAGGGGTGGATTTAGAGTTTGTTTCTTTTTCTATGACTTTATCCATGTGAAAAGGAACCAAAATGAACCACATTCACTAGAATTTGTACAAATCTATCACAAGTTGGCCTGGGCAACCCTGTGCAATTTCAAGGCCCGACAGAAAGCGATACTATTTGCTTCACCTGCTGCCAACTGGACATTTCTTCCTCTTGGTCCAGTTCTAATTTGCTGTCAATGACATTCATCCTTCTCTGTGTACAGTAGCATGGTCACTGTGCAATTGACTGATTAGAACCAGGAAATAGTTGTAGTGAAATTCTAAATATTCTCAATAGACTCAATTTCCGAAGGTATTGCTTAAAAGCCATCACACATATGAACATCTCTACTCCCTTCACCTTTCATCCCTGACCCTAGGCACTACAGGGAATATCTCCCAGCCAATAATTCTTCCCAAACCAAATGTTTATGCCTGTTAGTGCTCCGACACCAGATACTGTATTGACTCAGGATCTGTTGAATCCGCGATCGTTTAGCGCAAATTACAGCTGGCGTGTGGCTATCACTGCTGCACTGGAATCGGCACTTTTGGGAGGACATGGAAGAACAACAGGATAAATCAATAGATTCCGTGACTCGGTGGAGTAGCAGACACCCTGGCGAAGGCGCAGGGAGATGCGGCAGCTTTTTAATAAGACCCACCATACCTCCAATCAATGCAAAACACCCCCGTCTGCTCTCGAATCAATGTGCTATTTTGATTTTTTTTTTTAAATTGGAGGTGGGCCGCAGGAGCTGCCATTGAGGAACACCTGCTCCTTCTCGGTTTTTGCGAGACTGTGCATCGCCTGTGTTTGTGGTATAATTGCGCGCCTGAGACGAAGTCAAAAGCGAAATTTACACCACTAGGTGAATGCTGCCGGCGCCGCTAGCGAGTCTGATGGACGACACATCTGCGTGGCGCCTCAATCGTGTCATTGGTGACATTCGGGCCGCAGAATGGAAGGCGTGTATTCGCCGGCACAAAGGCGGTGTGAACGCCGCACACAGTGCACGCTTGTTCGTGAGTATTCCAGATGTTAGCGCGGATAGTGACGCCCTCATAAATGCGCATCAATGCGTTTCTGTTCGCTAAGAGGAACCCCTTGTGTCAGAAGAGACAGCGAGAGGAGTGTGTGCATGTGTGACACAGGGACACATCAGCTCCTCAATCGCGCCTGTCTGAGGGACAGAAAATGTGTTGTAGGGATGTAACCGAATACGAATACATTATTTTAAATGAACAGATAATGCATTCTAAAAGGATACAAATATAGATAAAACTATTTGGCGTGCTATTCATTTTATTAAAAAAGCTTTAGACTAGAGGTGTGCATCAGGACTGCGATCATGTGGGACACGTGCTGGAGGTTTTTACTTTCATATGGATCACCAAGCGAATGGTCAGGTATGAAACGATTGATCACTGTTATGAACAAACAAAATCCAAGTTCGTTCATTCAACCATAGTAACTACGTGGTCAGGGTCGTTGTGCTTTAAACGAGGCTAGGAGTTTGTTTATGCTTTGGGACGTAGAACCGTCAGAAAATATCACAAGCAGGTAGAAACAAAAATTACAAATCTGTGGTTGGGATTTAAAAATCTTATTTCTAGTTGTGACCTATTATGTACTGGAGAGATGTAGCTGAGGTTGAGGAACTGTCAGAGCCAGAATACACACACCATGTTGACATTCTACCTCTTGGGTGGTTCTGGTGGCATAGTGGTAGGATTCATGTTGAAAATTTTCATTAGGCCACACCCATTTGGGGTTTAAATTACTGGAATAAATGAGCCTAATGCAGCATAAGATCAAACATTCTATATATTTTGAAATGAGATAAATAGGTAAATGCCATGGACAAAGCTAGTGAATGACATAACATGCCCCGAAAGTAAGAAAACTTGTCAGGTGATTAATTTGACCCTGATTCCACTCTTAATCGCTCTTTCCTACTCCAGGTCTTCCTCTCCTGGTATTGATGTCCGTCACTGAGCTCCGGCGCTCTCAGGTAAGACTAACGGCTGCCTTGTTGCGTTTGGATCCTCTCTCATTTATCTTCTCTTGCCTGGTGACTGGAGCGCAGTGGGTGATACACACAGACAATAATTCGGCCCGATCGGGCCTCTTTACTCTTCCCACCACTACAAATGCCAATCGATGATCATGCAGTAGAGCTATTGACTGACTGGGCCACGTTTCCAAAGCCCCTGTTAATCCACATCCACACAACTTCTCTCAGTGCCAAGAATTTCCTTTTTATTCAATGATTCACTCAATGTAAATAATGTCTAAGATTGTAGATGTTGTTGAAATATTACAATAATAAATGCATAGCAGCAGGAAAGGAAACATAGAGAAATAAAATAAAATTAAGTGAATTTTCTTTAAATCAAAAAGAATAAAAAGCTTTATAGTCACTGTCTTTTATTCTGTTTCAGTTCACTGTACTCTTTTGTTATTTTATCATCATGATCATCGCCATTATTCAATAATATTGATTTTTAAAATGTAAACCTAAATAAATTAACGTAAATTTTTTTAAATACACTATATGGAAACAATGGGTGTGTTCACTTTTTTATGGTGAAGTAGAGCATTTTTTCACACATTTGCCTGTAAATTAAAAAAAAAAAAATCTGTTTCTTTATGAAATGATTCAGTGATTCAATTACTTATTTATTTGTTGTTTCAGTAATAAATTATTTGTTAATTTCTTTACATTTTGTTTGTGCACACATTTTAAATATGCATTAAATGTCTGCATTAATAAAATTGCTTTTTTTGTTTCGTTTCACTTAAACAGGTCCATAATTTTTTATTATATTTTTATACTTTTTTAAAATATAAAATAAGTCAGGACACATAATTTAAAATGAGATAAAAAAGACTTAAAAAAAAAAAGACTTGCAGAAAGTACTTTACTAACCCTAAATTAAAATTTTTGCAAGAAATGAAATTGTTAAAAATATAATCCACTATAAAAAGCTGATAATGGCACTTCTGTAAAACCTCAGCGTGATCCTGGGAGGCCATTTGCTGTCCCGCATACACACGCAGCATATGATATTGATGGCTGGAGGAGATGTGGCGTTTAATCAGGCTTATTGATCGGGGCAGGCCCGTTCTGACGTAAGGATCGAAAAAAAAGGCCAGTCGGACTCCTGGACTCTCACACCGCTCCCAAACACACCTAGTGCAAACACTGCACGCTTCCATCCGCTCAATACAGGATTCAATCACTCCAAACCAGTGGGATAAAAGCTTTCAACACTTTTCCTCCGGCTGCTTCCTGGAGCGATTACACGTTTCTTAATGAAAAGACACTGTGTTGTACAGGAGCGCTGTGTGTATCTTCGCCTGTGGAGTTCAGCCTTACAGAGGATCAGCACCGCTGATTAGCCAATTTCAGCTCCACTGCTAAACTGCTATACACCGTTCCTAAAAGATTTACTTAATAGATTTACTGTAGCCCCCTAAATACTTTAATATGCAGTATAAATAACTAAATAGTATACTGGGATTTGAAAGGAAAATATCACTGATGGTTACTTTGTTTATTTTCCTAAAACACCATATTCGGAAGTTTAATTTATTAATTTATTAACGAACAAAACATGGCATGTTTTATCTGTCTATAATTACATTTGAAGTTGTGGAATGTCCGCAAAACAGGTTAGTTCTAGTCCTCACTTACTGTTATAGTAGCTATAAATAGTCATTCCCTTGCCAGTCTCCTTTTTGTCTCTTTCTTGAAGTTAAGAAGACGAACAACAAAATCAGAAACCGCAAAGTCCTCCATCCTGAAGACAAAACTTAAAGTTACAGCTTTTCTGTAACTTTAACTTTGTAAAGTTTACCAGCTTTACAAAGTGTTAACACAGGAGACTCCTTCCACAAATGTTAATTAAACATCTATCTCATCACAGAAAAATTCACCACATCAACAATTATACTTTGTTATACTTTCTTTGTTAAATAACAACATAACCCATTTATTATTAGTCTCAGATTATGTGTCTGTTTTACAAGTCTCTTTGAATTAGTTACTACTATAGAAATGATAAAGTGTTAGAACAAGCGCATTAATATAAACCTGTGTCAAACCCGTTCTGACCAATCAAATTTGAGTATTTAAAATTTAAATTTCCACTGCATTTACCTAATCAGCATTAAAGCTGCAACTATATGCTACTAATATATATCACACTAATATTAGTGTTTTAGCTAGGTACCTTGGTATAAGTGTCATTTTAGCATACAGTGGAGCTGATAAGCTAACAACCTTTTAGCTCAACAGCTAATAAAACTAGCCAAGTGGACATAAAATTGGCTCACTCTGTGTCTACAAAGGCACACACACACACACACACACACACACAAATGGATGGTTTACGCTCAGAGATACACATACACGCAGTTCAGTTTGTCTGACGTAACTGATTTAATACATCACATGTTGCTTTATCCATCTTTCAGCCCCTTGTGACAGGAAACATGAGAGAAAAAAGCTCTGCCATATTACATACACACAGCTTACGCCGGGAGCAATACCTGCTAACCTGCTAATCCTCACTTCATCCTGCTACGGGATGGTTATATCTGTGTGTGTGTGTGTGTGTTTTCTGCTTGAATCAGTGTCACACACGCATAATCTTTTGCAGTAGATGCTAATGCAGGAACACCTGTCACTGCAGTGCTCCCATCCCTCTTTGCTCTCATCCTAAGAAGATGCTAATCTGAGGTAAAAAAAAAAAAAAAAAAAGAGTTTAAATGCTAGATTACGGTTTTGCTGGCAGTTTGTTAGCAAAATACATTGATACATGTTGTGTGTCGTAGAAATGTCTTTGAGTTAGTACTGGGTGATAAAATGATCTGCTTTTGTATCATGATAAAGTTTTCTGTGCTAATAATAAATTGAGAGAATTCAAATTGGATAAACTTGCTTTCCTGTTTTCTCGTGTAACTTGCGGAAATAGCAAACGGATGCGTAAAGTTAGCACAGCAGCCAATCAAGCTGCATGCTGAATCGCACACCCACTTGAGTGAATCATGTCTAAACAACAACAGTAGCAAGCTGCGGAAAGATGGCGAGACTGAAAGTGAAGATGAAGGTGGAGTAAATGCTCCTGGTGACATTGTCTCAGAGAAAAGCCACAGCACTACTGGGTCTAAGGTATGACGAAGTGTAGTTAATCCCAGAATGCTAAATATGCCACCATCCAGTGCCGTCCAAGTCTGTAAACATTACCAATATGTTCCACCATTTGTGAATACACAAAGTTTCTCCTAAACAACAGTCAATCGAGTTGATTTTTGCTGATTTTTTTTCATTTTGAATATTCTCATAAGGTTGGTTTTATACAGTGTGATTTCATTGGTCTATGCTTTTTTTTAAGATTATTATTTATTACTCTATACCCTTGGCCAAATTCTGTAACAGTGTGTTCTCCATGTGTCATTATACTATGAAGATCCTCTACCGGTAGACCTATGATCAAAGAAAATGACTCTGCTTACGTCAGCCATCAGCCAGATGCAAAGAAGGGATTTTTGTAAACAGAAATAATTGTTTCATACATACACTAATTCTTCACAATAGAGAGAATAACATAATAGTAAATCCAAAAAAAAAAAAAAAACCCACACGAAGCAGTTTCACAAGAAATAGCAGAGAAGCTCATACTCAGTGTTATGGAGCAGAGAATGATGGCTACACTGTGTGTGTGTGGGATTGCACGTCAACGTCATTATCGCCCTGGTTATGGAGAATCAGTCATGCAGTTCTTTAAAAAAAATGCAACTTGCATTCTTCCAACACAAGTTTGGCCGTAAAGCTCCAGAGACTTTGAAGTAGGTCTAAATGTGAGACAGGATACTGTAATGAAAAAGTATATCATTTACTGTGTATTATTATTATTCATAAATATGATATATATATATATATATATATATATATATATATATATATATATATATATATATATATATACATATATATTTTTATTTTTTTAATATATTTTTATTTTTAATTTTACTACTTTTATGAAGTAAAAACCTTTAAATATATCATATTTATGAATTGTAATATATAGTATAGACTTCATTATTTAGACATCTTTGTTTCTTAGTTTGTTTTTTTTTAATTCAATGATCCAATCAATGTAAATAATGTCTATGATTCTAGATGTTGTTGAAATACTGCAATAATAAATGCATAGAAGCAAATTATGCTAAAATTATGGTCTGTCCCTTATTTTTCCACATCATAGATGGCGACTTGTAACTGATTTCCTAGCTAAAAGAGATGGCGTCAGTACGTACAGTGGAGAAAGAAGTGTTCTTCCATATAAATTTGTATAATATTTTGTATGCTGTGTGGATGTATATAATGTTCAATATTTTAAACACCAAGAAACATTTGGTTTATTCAGTCGGCATTATGTAGAAGGATGCTCTTTAAAACATGTGACAGTTATGAAATTCTATACTAATAGTGCTAATTATCGTGATTGATCAACATAGAAAAAAATATTTGGATATATTTGAATGATAGCAATTTTTGGCCATATCACCGACCTCTACTCTGAGTATCATGATATGATATGTCACATCGCTGACCCCTAGCTAGCAGGTTGGCTGGCTAACTATCTAGCAAAACTGGATGGAGAAATAGCCATAACTTAAAATGGCTAATACAGTGAAATAGAACTAGTAAGCAAATTACAATTGAACACACACACACACACACACTTCAATGTACTTCCTCTCACAGCCTTCATTTAATATGAATGCTGTGTGTTTAAAGAGAATAATATTCTGTCTTACTTAAAGCAGGTGTTGTCATGCCCTAATTATTACTTTATTTCTCTTTTCATCAAGAATTTTCCATGGCACCCTGGTCGTCCTGTCTCTCAACACTCTCACACACACACACACATGCACACACACACACACACATGCTCACGCGAGTTAACTGTGAATGAGTAATTCAGATGGCAGGGGGCTCGCCTGCTATTTCGGAGTTGGAGGAGCTCATTACAGGAGGTGCGATCGTCTCGACTCCTCTAAGGTGATGCTACCGGCTTCCTCACCTAATTCACCACGAGAGAATATTATTCACTGTTAGATAGGAGAAAGAGAGAGAGAGAAAGAGAAAGCAAGAGATAAAGAGCTATCTGAGGAATCAAACATTGGTCTTATTTGATGTCCCACTGGACACACCTCTTCTCCAACCATCAGTCTGTTGTACGCTGTACTCTTCTGTCATCTGTTATAACTTTTTCTATTTCTCTCACTCTCTCCCTCCCTCTCTTCTTCTTCCTTCTCTCTCTGTCTTTCTCTGTTTCACAGCCACAGCTTTTTGATTAGGCCTGTGGATAGAATCCTTGCGAGCGTCAAATCCCTGCGCAGGAATCGCGCGCCAACAAGACATTGACGGATGTCTTTTTCGGTCGTCAGGAGAGTGGTTGTCGTAGCGACGCTGACATGCTGTTGCCGTGCTGCATGGCTGCCCGTGCCACCGGGGAACACACGCAAACACACAAGAACGCACTTGGATACACACCGTCTGCTTTCGGAAAAAAAGAGTAAGGACAAGTGGAAAACGTGGAAAGAACGTTTTGCAGAAGTCAGCAGCGCTGTTAATAGACACAAATCTCTTCATACTTCACCTCACTCTCTCTCTTTAGCATTAGGAGAGATTAAAGAAGCAAAGTAGTGGGGATGAAGTGGCAGGTAGGCATGTAGTCCATCGTTGTGCCCCTCCTTCATGCCAACGCTAAGCGGGCAAAATGCTCATCCAGGTGAGAGCTGCTTTCAGAGCGAAGAGTTTACAACTCTAATCCTACCTAATCGAATTCAGGAGCATTTAACGCACGTTAACCACACACGTGCGCACACACACACACACACACACACACACACACACACATACACACACACGCACAAGGGCATATATGAAAGTAAAACACACATACACATACAAAATTTATGCACTCTCATGTGTGTAAGTAGTTACAAAATCCCAGAGTTCTTCTCTAAAATGAAATAAAAAAATAAATGAAATACGTGTACTTGTCTTCTTTACCTACCTTCAAAAAAAAGGTTGATACTACGATCAAGATCTGTCACAATAATTAACAAACCGTGCCTCTTAAAACATTTTCATGAACTGTCCTTGTAAGGACCTTCCACTGACATAATTATTACTGTGCCAAAGCTAAATCTTTCCCCACAAGATCAAAACTGTGAGATGTTGCTGTGCTTAAGGGGACATTCCAAGCCCACCAAGATATAAAAACATAACCCTAACCCATGCACACATGGGGAAACTCTGCAAAGAGTGTAACCTGAGCTCAGGATCAAACCGGGGACCTTGGAGCTTTGAGGTGGCAACGGTACCCACTGTTTCATTTTTCCACTATCATGAAATTTATGCACCATTATGACCTGTGCCAAGTTGTGGGGAAGCTTATAATGAATTTCCTGTTTGCATAGTTGCACTTGTTGACCATGTAGTACACAGTTATAGAAGGGAATTATTTGTAAATGCACTATTCGTTGTCACCCAGATGAGGATGGTTCCCTTTGAGCCTGGTTCCTCTCAAGGTATCTTCCTCATATCATCTCAGGTAGTTTTTCCTTGCCACCATCACCTTTGGCTTTCTCATTAGGGATAAAATATATCCTGAATTTATATATTTCTGTAATGCTGCTTTGTGACAAAGGCCATTGTTAAAACACTATGCAAATAAAATCGAATTGAATTGAATTGCTTGGCTTTAGTTTGGTTTCCTTCTGTAGTGGGTCAACCAATACAGGAGATGTGATCCAACAGAGTTGAAAAAATTGATGGGGTTCATGAAAGAATATATTCCTGGAATGCACTCATTCCGTGGTGGTTTGTAAATCACTATCCAGAGTGATACACACTCTCTTGGCCAGTTCTGTCATTCTTGAGACCTTCCAGATCTTTGCGAGTCTGGACAAATGGCCAGAGGACAAGAGCAATCCATTACGAGCAACATTTCATTGATGGATTGCCACTATGTGTGATATTATGATATTTTAATGGGTCCGGTTTGGCTTTAGTGTATTGTTCTAACTCATTTGACCAATTCCTGTTCTGGTTTCAGAATATTTCCTGCCTTCTAAGCAAGCAGAAATTTGCTATCATAGTCATGGAATGTCATCGACTAAACGCATTTCATTCTGTCGCAACTAAGCATTCCAGTGCAGGGTAAAAACAGAGAAACCAACCGTATGTCAAAGCACATAGACTAAAACTTGAAATACTCCAGAACCAGGTTCCAGTGTCAGTAATCCCCTAGTCTCTTGTTGCTAACATGGAGTCTCATAGCCCATGGGTAAATTGTTCCACATTTCTGAGGTCATTTTCAACATCGCTTTGGCGAGTAATAGTTCATGGACTGTATGGGAGTGAATATGAGGTGTTCTGTAAGTACATTCCCACGCTATAATGATATGTGTGTGTTTGAGGAGCCTGATGAATGGCTCTGTCTCAGCTTGGGCAGCTCTGCACTTTTTTCACTACATTTCCTGCAAAATAGCCATTTCCCTCCACAACACAAGTCTTCAAATTACAGCACTTCTTCATCTTGTTAAGGGAGGACGTCATTCTTGGAGCTCCGGAGCATTAATATAACACAACACCTGTGACAAGCTAGCACAAGCCTGTGTTTGGAAGACCATGGAGTAACTCCATGATGTGCATTCCAAACATCTCAAGAGGGTTTATGAATATACGCCATATCTTGTCTTTGCCTTTGTCGTCTTTAAGCCTGTCTAAAGGAGAATTGTTTTTTTTTTGAGATTCCATCATTTCATCGATTTATTTTGGCTGTGGAAAGAAAAAGGAGCATTTGTCAAATGAGCAGTCTTTGACAGGGTGCTGAAGATGAAGCAGTTGTTTCCAGACAGCGCAGGAGAGTAAATTACGTTGTAAACACACTCCCAGGGGAGCTATTCAGGATCAGCTTGGGTGAAGTAGAACTGGGAAGTCACTGGGTTCCACTTGAAAAATATTTCTATTTTTTTTCCTTCCTCCTCCCTTGCTTCTTTTTTTCTCCTCAGAGGAAAACTTAGCGCCCCGCTCCACCACGCCGTCTCCTGAGGACACTTAAGCATTGGAGGGAGTGGCGGCCTCATGCTCGTCGAGTTACAAAGTGATCCGTTTCACAGCATCTGCAGAAACATTTCGGAAAGCGTTTACAGCCTGGGAAAAGTGTTGAGGTTCTGTCATCGCTGGAAGTCAAAATCATCGCCTGGCCTGGAACTTTAGCTTCAGCTGGGACCACTCATTGAGAACACACTTATTAGGCATGACCGGGTTAGACATATTAGTGCTAGCTGACAAATGGATGTTTTTACTGCTAGCCACAGGTAATCATCAATGTGCCTATTTCTATATTATGCATAACTCGATAATCCAACCTCTTTCAAAATAGTAAACTTTACTGCACTTTGAAACATATGTAACACCAACTTTGCACTTTTAAAAAAAATTTAAACCAATTTTCTCCCCAAATTCTACCCACTAGTAAGGTCTACCTTGTCATATAATATCTAACTAACTGGCTAAACCATGCTTCCTTTAAAACATGAAGGCACATGCAACATCATAAGACAACAGAAGATGACTGGAAGGGAGCACTGCCTGAGCTATTTTGTATACAAGAACCAACAGACCTCCATGGTCTGGCTAGAACAGCTCTTATCAATAAGGGAGAAAGGATCACCATGCTTCCCTCCCCGAAAGCGGGACCAATTGTTCTCTTGCATAGCCAGTTACAAATGTCTGGGGCATCTTCAGGAATCAAACAAATGAGTAAAAAAAACCAAACAAGCGAAGGTTCTGGTGAAAGTTCTGCAGCAGGAACTTCGTCAGGACCAGAGGAGTGTTGGTGCTGGCCATTCTGAAGTGATCATGGGTATCTCTATGTCAAAAGCTTCACCCTCCACAGTTAGAACTCTGAAGAGTCTCATTTTCTGCAGTGGTCAAAAGAAATGGCTATTCTTAGTCAGGGCTACTCATTTCTCTGCCTACTCCTGAGCACAAATCTCACCCCTCACTCTCGGCAGGCTTAGGAAGTACAGATAGCACTGAAGGATCAGACAGGCGAGGGAATATTCCAGGCCATTGAAAGGTGGCAGAATCCCCAGCAGACATGACAGGGAAAGTCTACAGAGTCAAAGACTGGCATCAAGAGAGACAGGGTACGCAGCTTACTGGAAACCCACTCAAGGATGCGAGCACCCTTTGTGGTTTTCGCTGGTGGCATTTGGAGCAGTGGAAGTCCCTTGTAGATCATTCTACCTGAACAGGAACCTACTGATGTTCTCCCACAGTGATTCATGTCTCTTGTATCGAGTCAATGCATACTTCTTGGGCACAAGGGCATAAGATGAATGCATTTTTTGGGACACTAGGAGCCCAGATCCAGGAAATACCAATGATGAGGGTGGAAACGGGACCAGAACCAGAACTAAAACACAAGCACATGGTGAAAGTGTGATAACAGCCATTTTATGACTGACAGCTATTTCTTTTGATTAGTAAATACATAGTGAATATGATTGGTAGTTAAAATTGTCCTACATTTATCGGTCATCTCAAGTCCATCACTGGATTTCTTCATTAATGACACTTTAGGAAAGACCGTTGAAGTAATAGTTCTCCAACACCTTTTGTTTGAGTTTGGAGAAACCCAAGTTTTATAGATTCACACCAACGGCTGTACAGCTAGCCCACCTCTGGAACATTTTCACAAGACTCCAACTCCAACTTGTAACAAATCTTTGAAAGTATCAGAAAAATGAACTAAATGATTTGAAACTTCTGTATTGGCTACTTTTAATGGAAAACGAATAGTCCAAAATATTAATTAGGATACAAAGGCAACTATCTTAACCTGAGCTCCTGAGCTCATATTACTTCATAGAATATTTTGGTTTACATGAGCAATTCTCATATTTGTCTCTCATGCCTAAAAGCAATATGACCAGTGAGATGCTGATCCAAAATAAGTTCCTGTTTACCCTTCTGGTCTGCACGTGGCCGAACCGCAGCGCCGCATTTGTGATTAATAATTCAACGCTTTCATATTAGTTCACACCTTAGCCAAGATACCACTGAATTATTCATATAGATAATATAAAATAAGCAAAGCATTTGTCACATTTATAGGAGATAAAATATACTGTGGGTAGCCGAATCAAAGTTAGGTGAGGATGGAGCCCTGTAGCTACAAAATTCACAGAGTGGGTCAGAAAAGCTGTTTTAGGGTCAGAATACATCTATTTTTACAGCGATTATGGTGATGAGTGCAGATCTGAGGTCAGTGTTTTCAATTTGTAATGCTTTGTGAATGAAAGAGACTGGCTCAGAGTCTCTGGACACACATCGGATATTTCTGGTATCTTCTTTTTTTTGCAGGTGATTTTGGCTCCATGTGTATATTCTGCTCAATCATGAGTGACCAACTAAACAAGCCCTACAGAGGTTTCCATTCCTTTGTTTTGTTGTTTTTGTCTATAATGAAAGCTGATGGGAAAAAAAAGGTAAAAAGCGGAAGGGCATAATGCAGCACTTGTGTGTGTCCGATACATTTTCAATTCCTTAAAATTCTATTTTTCACGGCTAAATCAAGCCCAGAAGTGCCACACAGACACACACACACACACACACACACACACATACATATGGACATGCCACACCACACGTAGCTTCCCCTGCCCACCTCCTACTGGCAATCCCCGCAAAACAAGCATCTCTCTGCACAAAATGGATCAAGAAAACATACAATTATCTCTAAAAACTGGAACAGATTTTTTATTAAATTAACCTTATTAGTGCATTATGGTAAGCAAATGCCAAAAAGGGGGCCTGCTCATTTGCATTAAGATAGATTTTTCAGGTTGGCTGCACGATTTAATTAAAGAAAAGATTAAGAATCATTAGAGGAGCCGCCGTACCTTGCCTAGGCGAGCTCTCCACAGGCTCAGGTTAATACACACACAGATGGTGATTTTGTAACTGTTGAATGGCTCCAGCAGAATGAGAATGATCCTATTAGTTTTCAGGGGAAGAGGAGAGAGAGAGAGAGAGAGAGAGAGATGGGAGAAAAAAAGAGGCACAGGGAGAAATGTTGCTCTGTGGACTCACTTTCTTGTTCGCTTTCAAAATGACAAGGTGTTTGCGTGGGTGTTTAACGAGCCCAAACGTTCGATTTAGCTCATAGAGGAAGGTCTGGAGCCTGTTGTTGGGTCGTGACCCACCACTGAATGGTTTCTGTGTGAAAGTAGACAGGTGAAAGTAGCTCCGCTGATGGGTGCAGTGCAGTGCAGATCAGTGGATTTTTTCTTTTTGTTAGTGTTTAAGCTTGGTTTTTAAGCATTAACTCTGTATAGACTTTCTGCATTTCAAAAGAAAAATCTTCACTTTCTCATCACTACATTTTCAAACAGCACTACATTTCTTTATAATCACAGATTTGTAAAGTCAGGTGACTTTTTAGCATCAGACAGCTGCAGGGAATATATCGAGATTCTTAACAAATCGATACTTTAACCAAAGGTGACAAAATTTATGGTTAAGCCATAGCATTTCCAATTTTTAATCCCTTGCTACGGTGACACGAAAGTGATCATTCATTTTTTGCGTACGTGCCCAACACGGATCCGTGGTTTCCGTGAAAAGTGGAAAGTGACAGTGCAACAAACGGGGTTGCCAGGTCTCAGCAAAATTTCCAGCCCAACTACATCTCAAAAGCCATGTAAACACCTAAAATAGTTCAGGCACTGGAAAAGAGAGATGCGTTTTTCTTCTTTTTCTCAGTATTTGCATAGGAAATGAGTTCACAGTGGTGTTCGCGCATTTCTGATTTGCAGCATCTACAATACGCATTTTTATCATCATCTGGTATGACTGTTACAGGATAAATCACAGAATATATCACAGGATATACTGACTTTTGGGAGTTTTCTTAAATTTTTGTGCATTGAACAGTAAATGGGGGCTAATTGCAGGTAGGAACTAATGTTGTGAGTGGAGAACTAAAGAAACATTGGACCAAACAAGCCATAGATTTGGTGGAATGAAGAATCAATTGAGCAAGACTTATAAATTTGTTGCTTTACTGCATCCTAAGTAATTTGCATAGAACTGAGAAAAAATTCATGTCACATGTCACTGACTGACAGAGTTGCCAGGATGGTGGTTTTTGCACCAAATTGGGCTAGTTTTGGAACAAGGTTTCATATGAAAAAAGCTAGTCCATTGGGTGGTCATTTTTTTGGGCTATTTAGAAATAGTTTGTAGCCAAATGATCATATTTTAAAGCAAACAATTGTTTCAAAATCACTAGCTATGGTACACAAAGGGTAAGTAGTGACAGCGTATCTCTGATGTACAGGACTATTTCTGTTGTAAGATAAATTGATTCTAACTATTCACTACACACCCACAAGAGACAAACAACAAGCAACACATGCGATTCGTCACTTTTTAGTGTGAATGTAGGTTCAGAGACATAATTTAGGGTCAGTTGGGTTGGTGAGATGTTATTTGATTTCAATTTGGTGATACTTCTTGTATGTTTGTTCCAATTCTCACAGTTACAATGGCGATTTCTTGGCTAGTACAAAAGCTGCCCGAATTTGTGGGGAAAAAATGAAAACAAGCCTTGTATATATTACATGGTGCTGAACATATTTTTTGACCTAACAGTTAAGGAAAATAAAATGTTGAGAAATGTTGAAAGGTGTAGAGGCAAAAAAAGTAGGAAACCATCCATCTATCCATCCATCCACCTCTCCTCGAGGGTTCAAAGAATTAGCTATGCAAATCGCTCAGGGAGGGATTTGGTAAAAGCATGGGAAAGAAAGAGAGAGAGAGAGAGAGAGAGAGAGGGGGAAAGAGAGAAAGAGGGCAAGAAGCTCCCACATCCCTGCATTAATCCTTCAGCTTCGCTCTGGCCGGGAAGAGAGAGCAGTAACTCAGGCATAAAGGAGGCAGTCATGTGTGTCTCGGCCGCATATTACCGCCGGCACCTGCCTCACACAAATGAGCATGGAATAAGGCTGATGCAGGAGCGGGGAGGCGGTGTCCCTCTACCTCTCTCTCTCTCTCTCTCTCTCTTGCGCCCTCCTCTCGCTCCCTCTTCGCGCTCCCTCGCGCCCTAATCAGAGTGCATTGAGGCGACGGCAGGTGCTTGGCAGGTGCAGGCAGACAGATGTGTGCGGCTGGCAGGCCCCGCGCTGTACAGGTGTGAAAGACAGCCTACACCCTAATTACGCCTCTAAATGCTTTAATTTCTGTGTTTCAATATTGATTGCTACCTTTCTGCTCCTCTCTCCCTGCGGAATAGGCGGCACCCGGGGCTGCTATTTACCCGAGATTCACATCAGCGTTTTACAAAGCTTTATTTTTATGCCCCTTCTTTTCTCTCTTCTTTTTTTCCTCCCTCATCCAGAGAGATAATGTTTGGGTTCTTTTCCTGTGCCGGAGACCGGCGTCTTTAGAATTGTGCGGCGAGAGAGGAAACATCAGGCACGTGCACGTGGAAAGAACGGGGCGAGCCTGAATGCATCTGAGTGCTCCTGTATTTTGATCATTCACTAGTGGCACGGCAATCAGCGCCGGAGCTTTTGTATGGATGCAGATGGAGCTTTGTCTGGTCAGGAATGGAAAGGGCGCCTGTTTATGTGCGTTCCTCTCCGAAACATCCGGGAAGAAGAAGCACCACTTGCTCAACGTACCTGCTTTGTCCTCCTCGCACTTGAACCGAGGGTAGGAGAACGAGCAAGCGTGTTCAATATTTCACATTTTCTGTTGTGTGATCAATCAGTGTGTGTGAGAATCACGCTGGATGGAGATGGAGGCAGGGTTCGGGCCTGTTGTCTGCCATTGCAGGGTGACAGCTGGCTCTCCCATGCAGCCTGACATTCGAGATAGTGCATCAACGCTGGGGACGGAAGGTGTACAGGACAGAGAGATGAACTGAGTGTCAGGGCTTCATGCTGGTCAGTGAATCAGGGCTCAACCTGAGAAGGCGAGTGTATCCCTGTCCATATGGCCTCCCTTCTCGCTCTCGCTGCACTCTCACTGAGCGCTATTGATTTTCAGGGAGGAGGACCTGTCGCTGGGAGACTTCTTAAACCCCTGAGGAGACCTGGTCACATATAGAACTGTGTGCCTGTATATGTATTTGGTTACACTCATTATTGGGGAAAGACAAGATCTCTTTTGGTATATTTTGAGTTATAACTCC
The DNA here is from genome assembly GCF_027358585.1 of Pangasianodon hypophthalmus. NCBI lineage: Eukaryota > Metazoa > Chordata > Actinopteri > Siluriformes > Pangasiidae > Pangasianodon > Pangasianodon hypophthalmus. The sequence goes on along the minus strand of NC_069711.1, from coordinate 30,919,468 downwards.
GATGTTAAAATGAGGAGCTCCTATGCAAAATGTATGAAGGATGGCGGGTCTGAATTCATCTGTACTAGTAGCAGATTTCCCTAAGACAGCTGAGTCACTGGCTGTCTACAAATGAAGACTGAAGATTCACCTCTGCACTACACACTTAAGTAAATCTACACAGCTTACTAAATAATCAAGAAAAAGCACTACAGCACTGTTTTTGCACTTTCGCACCAACTCCTATGTACCTGGGTTTTAGTCTTATGGTATTCTTAGACCATGGCCTATTTGTACTAGCATGAAGATGTTTTCTGACAGAGACTTTAATGCACTTCTGGATACGAGCATCTGTTAAAAATGTAAAATGTACTTTCTTTCCAGGTGTGTTAAAAATCAGGTTACCACTTCCCTCCCTACATGTCCCCTGAGACAGCTTGAGCTTGGACAATCAACGTATGACGGCGTGATATGAAATGCATCTGCAGTACCTGGGGACGCTCTCTGATGCAGTTGGTAACCCGAAACCTGGCCCCTGCGTCCCCTCACTGACGGACAATCGATTGACCGGGAAGGTATGAGTCCTGATTTAGCACCGAGCTCCATGGCTCTACAAGAGGGACAGGATCGGGTTTTTCAATACTTTTCATTTTCCTTTCATCTTTTTGTTTCCTCCTGTATTTCTGAGCATTGAGTTTCATTTTCATTGATGTCATTAGATTTCCAACCATCTTACACAGAGGTATGCGTTCCGTCGATTGCTCTATGAATCGATTGTCGAATGGAGGATCTAGAGATAACAAGTGCTGCCATGTTTTCAATGTTCAGGTTTAATTAGTTACGTCATTCCAGTGTTTTGGGTGTTGCATTAATTTTCGGAAGGATTGCACCATGACTGTGTCGCTCTCTTCAGGTGCTACACCTCAGAGACCACCTTTATTAGGAAGCTGTTGGAGTAATCTGGCTTCAGCGCCAGGGTGTGTAATGACTTCAGCTTCAGGCCCTGAGGTGATCACAGTTTTAGCACTTTCCTGAGCTGTGCTTGAAAGCTTCAGCTAAGACAGGAGTGTTAAAAGGAGAGGTGTGTGTGTGTGTGTACGTGTGTGTGTGTAGAGCTCAGCTGTGAAAGCACTGCCGAAAACAGCAGAACCTGTTCCATTCATTACATCAAATCGTATAAGCAGAGGTTAAAGAGTTAAGTCCTCAGCGTACGTAACAGGAAATGACATCTGCAAGAGTGGAGTGAACACAAACCCACTTTCACATACTGACTATAATTGGCATCACACGTGTGCTCTAGTACTGCAGGTGGCGCTATTAAAATTTCCTGACAAATTTCATGACTTTCCGTGTTACAGTGTTGACAGCATAAACTATGACAGTAGTTGTTGGAATTACATAAACAAATGATAGAAAACACCAAAAAGGAAGTATCACTAACCTTTGTTCTATATTAAAAAATGAAACACAGGTGATAACTAAATAAATCAAAGGTTGAGGGTGCTACTCATAACTTGTGCAATTCTCAGAATTAATCAATTTGGGCATGTCTCGCTAGTACTGGCCAATCACAGGCTTGGTCGTGTAGCAAGTTCATCCGTGGAGTTCATCTAGCTACCATGTGCAGAACATGACGAGCCTCCAGACGAAATCTGTCTCCTCCTTCATATTGTTTGTGGGAGCCAGTGGAAACATCATTTCTATGATGCTGAGACCTTTACCCATTACTAGGTATAAAAAAATAGAAGATGCTATTGCTATAGTTCAACATATCCACCATTTTGGAAAGGGACAGGTTTGTACGAAAGTCAATGCTTGTCAACGGCGTGATCAGTTAGATCCGAGATTGAAGATATCTAAGGTACATAAATAAATAAATAAATTTATAAAAATAAATAAATAGCCTAAACTGTAAACTGTAAGCTTAGCTAACCGTAAAAAAAATGTAACTTCCCTCCTAAATCACATCCCTCCTAAATGAAAACACATGATCAAAGATTTTTTTCTGTAAAAAGTGTTTCGTTTTCTCTTGTTTTGAGGTTAATTAAGATGAGTAATGCTACCTTGTACACACCTAGCACCTTGGATTAGCATGCTTATCTGGCTTCAGTTCTCTCGTCCCTGTATTAGTGTTCATTAAGATATCAAAAGCAAGGACTTTCTATTCATTTTATGTATCCAGTGCTTGAGGCTCAACAACATATGGGTTATAGCACAACAACAATTATAGTGCTATTTAGCACTTGTAAATCTTTGTAAGTGTTTTTTTTAACACTGAATCTCAGAAAACATGCATTTATTCATATTCAACAGGCAACAATATCATTTTTACAAGGTTTCTTTGAATTATTTGCATTTTGCTTGCATCTTATATGAGTAACAGGGCTGACAGGATTTTTAGCATAGAAGAAGCAAATACATCAAACGGGGTTAAATAGCATTCATGCTAATGGCATGAATACAGTAAATTAAGAATTTACTTTTCAATCTATGTATAGTTTAGGTAGCAAAGTGACCATGTCAGTCAATATCACAATATAAATGAAAATATGAAAAAAATTAAAATAAAGAAAATAGAATGAGAATAGAATTTTCTTTTCTAATTCTAGAGAACATTCTAGAAATTTGGATGATGCAACTTCCTGTTGGAATGTGCCAGATATTTCATAGGGGTGAATGGGTTCAGGTAACTTTTCGTAGCCTGTAATTGCTTGAGTCATGAAAAATGATATTTCACTGGTGAGGTCCTACAATAACGCAAAAATAATGAGAATTTCGGAAGTGTAATTACGTATAGTGGACTGGGACTGAGAAAAATGCTATTGTCTGAGTGTTGATTAATGTTTGAAGTTATTTTCCTGTGTTTAAAATGTCTTGTATCTCTACTGTCCATACATCTACTCACTGACCACTTTATTAGGAACACTTTTACCCTTGCACATTTGAGCAATTATCCAATCAACCAATCAAGTGGTGAATAAAATCATGCAGTTACAGGTCAAGAGCTACAGTTTATGTTCACATCAAACATCAGAATGGGGAAAAAATATAATCTGAGTCACTTTGATGATCACATGGTTGTTGGTGCCAGATGGGCTGGTTTGAGTATTTAATAAACTGCTGATTTCCTGGGATTTCTACACACACTAGAGTTTACACAGAATAGTGCGAAAAACAAAAACATGCAGTGAGCAGCCGTTCTGCAAGTAGAAATGCCTTGTTGATGAGAGAGGCCTGAGAAGAATGACTAGACTGGTTAGAGCTGACAGGAAGGCAATGTAACTCAAATAACCACTCTTTACAACCGTGATGAGCAGAAAAGCATCTCAGAATGCACAACATGTGAAACCTTGAGGAGGATGAGCTTCAACAGCAGAAGGCGAAATCAGGTTACACTCCTGACAGCCAAGAACAGGAGTCTGAGGCTAGAGTGGGCTGTTCAGTTGAAGATTGGGAAAAAAAGACCAGGCGATGTTTTTCCAATCTTCAATCTGTCCAGTTTCTGTGAGCCTGGGAAGCTGATGCTAACTTCAGTGACAGGGCTGGGTTTAGAAAGCCTCTGCGTTTAAAGAAATCCCCTAAAGGCAATGTTTTTCTTATCTTTCCCCCACGTTGTATGTTTTACAGTTTGGCAGAGCTCTTAATGCCACATAATGAGCCTGAAATCCATTAACGAACAGCATGTAGGCTACACTAGTGATAAGGATCGGCGTCTAGGATTCTTTGTTTGGTGCATTTCTTTCCATTCTGGTCATGGAAACAAGGGAAGAACAGACAGCACCGTGTCAAGTGTGAGCATGTGAGCGTGTGTGTGAGCGCTTGTGCGGTTTTAATAGTAATTAATCTCCATAAGGCGACGAGACGCCTAGGTAAGATGGCTGCAAATTCAATTATCTGTATGCAGAGTGCCATTTCTGGGCTGAAAATATGCAGCCTCTATTTTCTCAGGTTCACATTAGACACCTGAGCCTCTTTCGATGAGAACCTGAGAGGAGGCTCGTTTTCACACACACACACACACACACACACACACACACACACACACACACACACACACACACACACACACACACCCTCCCCCCCAACACACACAGGCTCTTTACACCTTCATTTCTGCATTTTGTGTCTTCAAATAAAAGGATGTTCATATATGACTGAACTGCTAGGCCTGTTTCCTGTTACATTTTATTTCTCAGGAAATGCACGTAAATCGACGTGATTGTCCACTTCCTCCTCTCTCTCTCTTTATGTCAAATGTTCATGCTGTCTTGCCTGATATTTCCAGAAAGTGTCATTTTAAGGCAATCTTCATGGAATCAATAGATTTATCAGGATTTTCTCGTTGTCTGGAGATGCTCTGCTTCACTTATTTTAGCTGCGCACCAGCTTAAACGAATTTACGTCGCAGGAAATGACATCAGTCCGGGTTGCATTTCTAGCCGAAATTGACCAGATGGATTTATTTGTTGTCTTTTGTTTTCGTTTAAACTTCGTTATTAATGATTGTTTTTACCGGACGGTGCATTCTTTTTGTCTGTTTTCGACATTTTCGGGATCTTTGCTTGATGTTTATGGATCGTCTCTGGATGTTTATCGGATAATGAGTGGTGTTGTTATTGATTTAAAGCAGCAAACTGGTCGTGTTTTGACTCGAATACATTTGTTTTTGAAAAGACATGGATCAATAGCGGAGGATTTCCAATCAATATACAGAGAACTGTCGCTACCTGCTCACGATTTTGCTGAGTGTTCCTGGAAAAATCCAGGATGCATGTTAGTCTTTATAATTGGCATGTGCTCTTCAATGGCATCTAATTTTTTTTAAAATAAAATTCTTTCCTACATTACCCACAATACTTTTCACCTACCTGCTGATAGTGGTGCCAGAGGGATTTAGCCCTTGCTTTATCTCTACCTAAGAAGAGTGATGCAGCGGCGCTTTAGTCCTTTAGTCTTTCACACTTAACAGATCAGGTTGCAAAACTTCAACGTTTAAATTAATACCACTATCAACAGCATCACACTCGTCATCTTATAGATCACTAACTAGCTGAGCCAAATCTCTGCTGTTACTCAGCGCAACTGCGTGGTACAGCTGCATTGCATTCTGGGACTTTGAGTGCATCAACGCCCCTGTGATGTCAGCAAGGTACACACAGGAATAATGAAAATACAACAACCAATAAACTGTGTGTGTGTGTGTGTTTGTGTGTGTGTTTTGTGGGACTGTTGTTCCAGTCTCTATACATGCAGATGCGATGTACGATAATACACACCAGGCCATTAGAGGCAATGTATGCAAATTTATACACGTGGGTGTGCTGTTTTTTATTATTATTATTATTGTGTGTGTGTGTGTGTGTATGTGTGTGTGCAGGTGGGCCTTGGTGTATTGTGATGACTCCCCATGCTCGGTT